>NC_064922.1:90395902-90698932 GCF_023897955.1 Schistocerca gregaria | reverse complement strand
GCGAAAGGGAGATATACACTGTGATAGTGCCGACATTGTGCATGCTCTGTTGCCTGTGTCTATGTGCCTGTGGTTCTGTCAGTGTGATCATGTGATGTATCTGACCCCAGGAATGTGTCAATAAATTTTCCCCTTCCTGGGACAACGAATTCACGGTGTTCTTATTTCAATTTCCAGGAGTGTATTATCAGAAAAAGACGAAACACGTTTTGTACGGAAATCGAAATCTGTACATACACAAGTGATCCTTCTCGTAAGTTTTCGGATAAATACTGTCTGACATGGTGCACAAAATTCACACTATTGGCATACTTCTGAGCACAGTCAACATGGCAACAGTGTGAATGTCGCTTTCATTTTAATAGCCTGTAAATCACTAGGTCCTGATTGGAGGGAGAGGAAAGCGGAGGGGAGAGAGAGATGTTAAAAAGTGTAACTGTGCTAGTGACGCCCTCTTTGATTTAGGACTGTCTCTTTCTTTCTTTTTCTGCAGTCTTGTTTGTTTCAGTTTCCTGCCGTTGTCAACTTTGATTTTTAAAGTTCCTGCCATCCACGACGATTCGCTTTTAAATAATGCAACATCACGATCTTTAAGTTTTAAATATCCTGCCATTTTTATGAAGTTCGATGAAGTCATGCAGTCGAGATCGTTAACAGCGAAATTGCTTCTGATTTCACAGCCCTGTCGCCGCATGTAGGAAATCCGATGGACAAAGTGAGATGTCATTCCAACAGAGCTACTACTACTACGATACTAACATAGCGATGTTTGACTGCCAGAAGCATTCAGTAGCAAGATTTACTTTGTATTTCCTTTTTAAGAGGCCCCGGTAAAGGAACGCAGTTAAGGGTAACCGAACTGAATAAGGCTGCAAACAGTTTCGTGATTGCTAGTATATTTTACACAGAGTGTGCAATGAAACTAGCTTCTATACTTGTTCATGTTTATCGAGAGTCTGTACCGCAGTAAACAGTTCCACTTGCCTAAAAAAAAGAGGTCTTGTCACTCTTGTCTACTGATAAAATAAGAGGATGGAAAGTGGAAATTTGTGGTAAGTTCCATTGGGAGAAAAGTGCTGAGGTCATCTGTCCCTAGGTTTGCACACTATTTACCATCTTAAACTAAGGACAACACACACACCCATGCCCGAGGGAGCACTCGAACCTCCGGCGAGGAAACTGTGCGAATCGTAGCAAGGCGCCCTTGACCGCTCGGCGTAGAATAATTGATGCAGAGAAGTATACACCAGTATCTCTAACGTATGTCGATTGTAGAATTCTAGAGCATACCCTAAGTTCACAAACTATGACATTCCTGAAGGAAGAGTGACTTCTCCCCAAGAATCAACGAAGAGTGTAAAGGTTATTCGTGTAAAACCCGATTTGCTTTGCTGAACACATTTCAAATCCGTCTGTGCAACTACAGGATAATGTTTTTTTTTTTTTTTGTCATGAAACGCATTACGTTTATTGACACAAAACATCATGATGTCCTCCTAGATAGCTGAATGGTCAGCTGGGCAGGATGACACGCAAGGAGCCCGGCTGCGTCGGAGATTTACTCCGCTCAGGGACTGGGTGTTGTGTTACCTTCATCGCCGTATCTTCCTCATTGACACACAATTCGCCGAAGTGGCGTTCACTAAAGATATTTGCACCTGGCGGGAGGTCAGCCACACGACACTCACTTCATCAGTGGTGATCATCTTGTGGCTTAAGCTCTTTCTTGTGTTCGCGTTTGTGCCTTAATGTCTCGTCAGCGTTGATATTTTATGTATGATTGTCGCTCACGTGAAGAAGTCTTGCCTGCTTGCACATTTATGTGGCTTTTCTCCTCGTTTGGCTCTGCTGTCTCTCACCTAATCCCAATTGCGTTGCTGTACTACACATTTCTCGATGTGAAACACGAAGCAGTGTAGCGCCACTATTGTTTATTTGAATACTTCTGGCCGTCCCAAACTCCCAACCGGAACTCAAGAATCGGTCGCACATGTGATCTCCCTGTGGTACCTATAGATGAGCTACACTCGCCTTGAAGTTTTCCAATAATGCGAAGTCGATCATTCGCCTTTCCAGCAACCATCTTACGTGCTCCTTTTACTTCATGTCGCTTTGCGACGGTATGGATGGATGTTTAATGGACATGACAGAGTGAACCAGCACACTACTAATATTGTATTCACATATTACAGGACTATGTTTGCCACTCATCAGTATTAACTTACATTTCTCCACATTCAGAGCAAACAGTCATTCATAAATCCGAAGAGAAATTGTGACCAAGTGGTCTATTTTCTTCCTGCAGTCACTCAACGCCGCCCTGTGCTTCGCAACGTAACGGTAATACACTGTTTCCGATCCTGTCGGTCTGTCAGTACGGGTTTGGCAAGATCAGTGAGTAGTATCAAGAGAGCTGCCTTGTATTCCATATGGATATGGCATACTTGTTTTTGGTACGTATCGGTACAGGTATTGCCTCACGTACTCTACAAGTATGGGAGGGGTAACGGGAGTCCTAATGTATGTCCTGACGTTTGAACTTTTCCTGTTGTTGGTGGGATTATGTACATTAATGTGACAAAAGTCATGAGATAACGATACACACACATACAGACGACGGTAGCATCGCTTACGCAGGGTATAAAAGGGTAAAAGGTCCATTGTCGGAAGTGTCATTTGCAGTCAGGTGATGCATGTGATAAGGTTTAATATGTGAGTATAGTCGGAGGACGGGAATTAACAGACATCGATCGCGGAACAATAGTTGGAGGTAGACTCATGGGACAGTCAGTTTCGGAAATCGTTAGAGAATTCAATATTCCGACACCCACAGTGTCAAGAGTGTGCCGGGAATACCAAACTTGAGTCATTACCTCTCACAGGTGATGCATGTGATAAGGTTTAATATGTGATTATAGTCGGAGGACGGGAATTAACAGACATCGATCGCGGAACAATAGTTGGAGGTAGACTCATGGGACAGTCAGTTTCGGAAATCGTTAGAGAATTCAATATACCGACACCCACAGTGTCAAGAGTGTGCCGGGAATACCAAACTTGAGTCATTACCTCTCACCACAGACAACGAAGTGGCCGACGGCATTCTCTTTGCTACCGACGTTTGAGTCTAGTTGTCAGTGCTTACAGACATGCAACACTGCGAGAAATAACCGCAAAAAACAATGAGGAACGGACGTATCCGTTAGGATAGTACTGTGAGATTTGTGAGGAAAGGGGCTCCGGCAGCAGCCGACCGGCGAGACTTACTTTGCTGATATGACGACAGCGCCTGAAGCGCCTCTCCTGGTCTCCTGACCATATGGGTTGGGCCGTAGGCGACTGGAGAACGCTGACCTGGTCAGACGAACCGCAGTTTCAGTTGGTAAGAGCTGATGTCAGCGTTCGAGTGCGTCGCAGACCCCACGAAGTCATGGACTCTACAAGGTAGTGTGCAAGCTGCTGGTGGCTTCATAACACTGTGGACTGTGTTCACATGGTATAGCTTGGTTCTCCGGTCCAAATGAACCGACAATTTTCTGTACATCGTTCTGTTCCGCTACTTGGAGACGATTTGCGACTATTCATGGACTTCATGTCCTCGAAAAACAATGAAATTGTTACGGACGCCCATATGGCATGCCACCGGACCAAAACAGTTAGCGACTGGTTTCATGAACTTACTAGACAATCCGACCAAACGATGGGTCGATAATGCTATAAGGGACTTCCAACGACTGGTCGAGTGCATGACACGTCCATTTGCTGCAGTGTGCCGGGCAACAAGAGGTCCTACACGTTATTAGGGGGTGTCCTATGACTTTTGTCACCTCAGTATTTCTACCACACCTGAATTTAGAGGACGAGGGCGGTCCTATGACATTCCCCGAAATCACTCCTGGTGATACCTGTGTGTCTGACGAACATTCGCATTCGAGGACAGTGTACTGTGTTGTGTTACTTCAAAAACCTTCTCCTGGTGATACATCTACATCTACATCTACATTTATACTCCGAAAGCCACCCAACGGTGTGTGGAGGAGGGCACTTCCCGTGCCACTGTCATTACCTCCCTTTTCTGTTCCAGTCGCGTATGGTTCGCGGAAGAACGACTGCCGGAAAGCCTCCGTACGCCCTCGAATCTCTCTAATTTTACATTCGTGATCTCCTCGGGAGGTATAAGTAGGGAGAAGCAATATATTCGATACCTCATCCAGAAACGCACCCTCTCGAAACCTGGACAGCAAGCTACACCGCGATGCAGAGCGCTTCTCTTGAGTTTGCTAAACATCTTCGTTCCGCTATCACGTGTACCAAATAACCTTGATACGAAACGCGCCGCTCTTCTTTGTACCTCCTCTATCTCCTCCGTCAACTCGATCTGGTAAGGATCCCACACTGATGAGCAATACTCAAGTATGGGTCGAACGAGTGTTTTGTAAGCCACCTCCTTTGTTGATGGACTACATTTTCTAAGGACTCTCCCAATGAATCTCAACCTGGTACCCGCCTCACCCACAATTAATCTTATATGATCATTCCACTTCAAATCGATCCACACGCATTCTGCCAGATATTTTACAGAAGTAACTGGTACCAGTGTTTGTTCCGCTATCATACAATAAAGGATCCTTCTTTCTATGTATTCGCAATACATTACATTTATCTATGTTAAGGGTCAGTTGCACTCCCTGCGCCAAGTGCCTATCCGCTGCAGATCTTCCTGCATTTCGCTACAATTTTCTAATGCTGCAACTTCTCTGTATACTACAGCATCATCCGCGAAAAGCCGCATGGAACTTCCGACACTATCTACTAGGTCATTTATATATAATTGTGAAAAGCATTGGTCCCCAAACACTCCCCTGTGACACGTAAGAGGTCACTTTAACGTCTGTAGACGTCTCTCCATTGAGAACAACATGCTGTGTTCTGTTTGCTAAAAACTCTTCAATTCAGCCACACAGGTGACTGGATATTCCGTAGGCTCTTACTTTGTTTATCAGGCGACAGTGCGGAACTGTATCGAACGCCTTACGGAAGTCAAGGAAAATAGAATCTACCTGGGAGCCTTTATCTAATATTTTCTGGGTCTCATGAACAAATAAAGCGAGTTGGGTCTCACACGATCGCTGTTTCCGGAATCCATGTTGATTCCTACAGAGTAGATTCTGGGTTTCCAGAAACGACACGATACGCGAGCAAAAAACTTGTTCTAAAATTCTACAACAGATCGACGTCAGAGATATAGGTCTATAGTTTTGAGCATCTGCTCGACGACCCTTCTTGAAGACTGGGACTACCTGTGCTCTTTTCCAATCATTTGGAACCTTCCGTTCCTCTAGAGACTTGCGGTAAAAGGCTGTTAGAAGGGGGGCAAGCTCTTTCGCGTACTCTGTGTAGAATCGAATTGATATCCATTGGACTTTCCTCTGTTGAGTGATTCCAGTTGCTTTTCTATTCCTTGGACACTTATTTCGATATCAGCCATTTTTTCATTCATGAACATACTAGACAATTCGGCCGAATGATTTTGCCACACAGTGAATATCTATGAGACATAACTGAGAAGTTTCATGCACAAAATTCTGCACCGGCAACATTTTCGCTATTATGGACTGCTGTAGAGGCAGTATGGGTCGATAATTCTATAAGGGACTTCCAACGACTGGCTGAGTGCATGACACGTCCATTTGCTGCCATGCGTCGGGCAACAAGAAGTCCTACACGTTATTAGATCAAGAGGTCCTACACGTTATTAGGGGGTGTCCTATGACTTTTGTCACCTCAGTGTTCTACCATACCTGAATTTCGTTTAAGAGATGACTGTGTATAGTACTATTTGATGTATGTTATGTTGTGTATGGTATAAATAAAATTTCACATTGATCTTGGCAAAAGACGAAAGAGAGGAGGAGGGCGGTGCTATGACATTTCCCGGGATCACTCCAGGTGATTCTGGTGATACGTGGGGAGGACAGTGCACTGTGTTGTGTTAATCCCAAAATCTTCAAATGACTCACACATTTTTATACTGTGATAGTATTTCGCCTGTTGAGAGGATTACGCACATTATAGCAGACTGCTGCCGCCCACCCTGATCCACATTTCGGGCTGACGTACTCCTGGGTGTGGGACGCCAGCCTACGGCAGCCAGCCCTAGCACTTTCCGCCCCTACATGGGCCTCGTTACCGCCACGCAGACAACAAACAATGACCGTCCGTCGACACTAATGAACTGCGGAGCGCCGGCCTATCAGCCGAAGCGGCCCCTTGCAGGCCTCGGCGATCGTTAGCGCCGTAACCGTAGCCGGCGGCGTACGTAGTCCGGAGGCGAAGGCGACGCAACGCCGCAGTACGGCGACGCCGCCTCGAGAATGACGACGGCGTGCGCTGCCAGCTGCTGCCCTCGCAGCGGTCGGCCTGGCAGCACGTGACGCACACACACACACACGCACACATGCTCGTCTCAGAGCGGCGGGGGCGGGAGAGTGGCTCGATTTTGTCTGAGATAGGACAAGGGGAGGGGCCTGACGTGTTCTAATTTAAGCAAATCTCGAAGGCGAGCACCAGTACCGCTTCACTACAAAGTGTAGGCTCGTGAGTTATGTAAAGTTCACGAAAAGAAAGCTCTCCAGCATTTCTGTCCAGTTCATGGAGAAAACGTTTTTTTCAAAAAACATGAAGTACGATATTGGTATTGTGTAGAAATAATCAGCCACGAACCTGATCAAAATACCCTCGCACAGTGCATCTGTGGCTTTGCATGACAATTATTGCATTTCGAGAATGAGAGTTCCACTCTTCAGCGGAGTGTGCAGTGAAGTGAAATTTCCTGGCAGATTCAAACTGTGTGCCGGACCGAGACTCGAACTCGGGACCTTTGCCTTTCGCGGGCAAGTGCTCTACCAACTGAGCTACCGAAGCACGACACGCCCCGTCCTCACAGCTTCACTTCTGCCAGTATCTCGTCCTCTACTTCCTGGCAGAAGTGAAGCTGTGAGGACGGGGCGTGTCGTGCATGGGTAGCTCAGTTGGTAGGGCACTAGCCCGCGAAAGGCAAAGGTCCCGAGCTCGAGTCTCGGTCCGGCACACAGCTTCAACCTGCCAGGAAGTTTCCATTATTACATTGGATTGCAACAGACAACTTCAGTACACATCATGGGAAAATTTTGGTAGGCAATACGGAGATTCTGGCACAAAGTAAAAAGATGTTATAACCAATAAAGTTAGTTAAAGTGGGTTAATTATTAATGAACAAAAAACAAAATATATGGCAGCTGGAAAAGCGCATAGAGAAAATATGCCAAATGCAATCATCATCATCCTCAGCCAGTTCAATTAAATGATGTGGCCTCTTCGAGTCGTGGATTCATGTAGGCTTTCAGCAGTCTTCTCCAAGTGGGACGGTCTTAGGCAGTTCTCTGGCAGGTCTTACCAGCGATCTTCTTGTCCCATCTGTCTGATGGTCTTCCTCTAGGCCTCCGGTGCTCTCTCGGACTCCACTCTAGTACTAGCTTCGTCCATCTGTTGTCTTTTCTCCTTGCGACGTGGCCAGCCCACTGCCATTTCGAGGAACCTACAGTCTCTAAAATGCCATTAACCTTCGTCACAGACCGGATGTCATCTGCCCTTTTCCTATCGTTTCTTGTATAGCCCAGCGTTGATCTCTCCATAGCTCTCTGTGCTGTTCTAAGTTTCCCTTTTGTAAATGAGTTCAGAGCCCATGTCTTGCAGCCATACGTCATCACAGGAAGGATGCAATACCAGTGGACAATCACACATTTGAGAGAGTTGAACATTTCAAGTACCTGAACTCGACAGTTACACAATTAAATGATACCTCCTGCGAAATTAAACAGAGATTAATACTAGCCAGCAGAGCCTATTTTGCCCTAACAACACTTCTATCCTCAAGGCTCCTGACTCGTACTACAAAAATTAACCATGTATAATTCACTTATACGACCAGTGCTTACATGTGCCTCTGAAGTCTGGACATTAACAAGTAAAGATATTCAAACACTGTACGCGTTTGAAACAAAGGTACTTAGACGAATTATCGTCCCAATCTGTGAAAGAGGAAGATGAAGGAGCAGATACAACCATGAGTTGTATATCATACACAAAGACCAACCCATCAGAAGGATAGTGAAATCATCCAGACTGAGGTGGGAAGGACATGTGGCTCACATGGATGATACAGAAGTACCAAAAAGAATATTACAAGGAAAGCCAGGAGGGCAGAGAGGACGTGATCGAGCAATAGCCAGATGGGAAGATGGAGTAATCGAAGATCTTAGGAAGATGGGCTATAGAAACTGGAGAGTATTGGCAAAGGACCGGGGGGGGGGGGGGGGGGGGGGTGGAAGGAAATTGTAGAAGAAGCCAAGGCTCATCATGAGCTGTAGAACCAAGAAAGAAGGAAAAAGACCAATAAAGTGAGTTAACAAGTTTATTTATGCCTATAAAGCAAAATCAAAACTGTGTCATGTGAAGAAAGTAGAATTTATTTTCCCGTTTTCCGAGATAGTTAAGGAAAACTGTTATATTCATTCTAAAGTATGTACCTCGATTAAACAGCTCATACATTACTAGCACTCTCTCACAAGTTGGTCCGGAGTTAAATGAAGCCTAGCACTGAAAACAAGCTTTACACAAAGGCTCAAATAACTCATGCAGCATGAGGTCTGTTTCAGTACCCTGTATATCACTGTTAAATGAGTGACAGGGAATAATTATCATTAGAACATATATGAACGTATGCTTAATGAAAGGCTTGCGGCAAAATGTATTCTTTTACTTAAAAATGTATCGTCAAAAATATTACACCTAAAACAGTGAACCTTGAGACTATTATGTTGTACAACGTAATGCTTGATATTGTGCGCAATTTTTGATTGAAAATGCGCATCGACATACATTTAGCAAAAATTTAATTACCAATGTTTCTATATGTACTTTTTCTCGTAATCTAATCAAGCAATAAAACTGCAATTTTACGGTTTACATCTGCATAAGAGGCTAATAAAACGATGGAACAGATTTTTGTTTAAGGTCATAGTTGCTTTATACTAATTTTTCAGTTTTTTTGTGAGCTGGAACCGCTCTAGTTTTTTCCAATTTTAAATGAGCGCTTTTCTCAGAGGAAAGGTAACGTAAAAGAGATGCAACAGGATTATTTAGTAAGCAATTCTTAAGAACTATGCCAAATTTCAGGATATTAGCTTTTACGTATAGTTCCTGAGAAAAGGTACATTATAGCTCAAACATCAGTTTACGCCAACGTTTTTATGTCAATTTTTGACAATATGGCTATACTTCTAGTGACTAATGCGGTTCCTATCCATAATCTTTATTCTCCTCCTCATCTTCCTGCGGTAACATGTTTCCGCGCCTCCTTTGCTTAGCCGACTTCTGCATTTTTCTCTTCCTGCATGAGCTTTGCCCAGTCGAGCTTCATCGATGCTTCTGAGTGTCTTAAGTGTGAATGTAGCAGGGTGGAAGCCTAGGCTCTGCAGAAACTTAATAATACCGACGTTTCCACAGCTGACCACTAGACAGGCATCACATGCAACTATCTTCACAACGTTTAAAGACACAAATACTGTTTTTGGACAACACATGTTGTACGGTAATTGTAACTCTCATTTGTATTCTGTATTTTTCCACATACACATTTTTTCAGTAGTTAAGAATTTTCTAGGTACCTGGGAGTTGGTTTTATAATATTTCAAACAGCAAGTAGCGAACCATGTTTGTGGGTGTATGGTTTTCCACTGGATTCTGCCTGAAGGAATTTGCACCGTAATTTCTCTCTAAGGGACTGTTGAGGATTATCATCTCTGGAAAGTTTGTGAAAGACGTCCACACGACTTGGTTTTCCCATAAATTGCTAATTTCCTTGTCTGTCAGTCTGTTAACATCTCCCACTGGCTTTCCATCTTCTAATTCCTTTCGTTTCATTTCTTTCTTCAGTCTGAGATGTGGCCCTCCCATTCGCTTTTGAACATGCCCCACACATTTCAGTTTTAGTTTGTGAGTCATACAGACTACTCTCTAAAACAGTCTTAAAAGCAGCGGAATCCCCATAACATAGATACTTCACATACCTAACACAATATTGTTCAAATGACCTTTGGAATATGAATTTCATCCCAGCTACTTATATTTCACCACTGGACCCCTAGTAGTTCTTGGTGCACACTTTCTTGTATTCCTGCTCCCACCTTTCTTCTCCATTGCTATCATTGTTCTTTCTTGTCACAATGAGAGCAATATTTGCTCATTCCTTGGCTGTCGAAGATTATCCCTTTATCCAGACTAATGACGGATGATACAACATGAAGTGATGTATGGCCCCTCTTCATTCAGTTTCCATCACAAGAGAGACACAGATCTGTCTTCACTATACAGTGTCCACCTTCCCCTTCACTATTAATATCTCCTGCTCCCTCAGTAGCTGGTTTCATGTCATGCTTGCAGTCAACTTCAAGAGCACTGAGGAGTGTTGTAATCATTGGATCTACTCGCTGGTGCAGGCATGTTCACCAAGCCACAGAACAATCTGTGTCTTCTCTGCCTACACCTAAGCGTCTCATGGCGTACCACAAGCTCGTATTCCTCTCATATTCACATCGAGAGGAGCAACCTTGAACTGAACATTATATTTACGAGCTGTATACAAAATATGTACATTACTTACAATGACAGTTCAGTCACTGTCATCATACAGTCAAAGGCCCTTTGACCCACAGTTACCACATGCACATGAGACATTAACCATATGGGCAAGTATTTTTAAGTCAGTTAATCTAAATCCACTGGAAAACTCATGTTTGGCACTGCGCACAGCATCATCAATTCCTTCAACAATTTTTTTCTTCGGCTAACTCAGTGACTTTGTAGAAATTCTTCTTCACACTTAGCAACAGCATCTCTAACACTGTTATTTAAGTTTCCTGTACCTTTCACGCGAGTAATCCTTCATTTCCTCACTTTTGGTATATGTGTCCACTGTTACTACACATTTTGAGCAAAACAGTTTGATATATGCAAAAGTAAAAACTCAAATAAGTTCGTAGCGTGTACTGTTAAAAAAACGAGTTGTAAACTAAGAAACTAGAAGAGATAATCTTTCTCACAGCCTTCTCGACTCATTTGAAATTATTTTCGATCGCGTGAACGAAAAATTAGCCCACAAAAAGTCTGGTGTAGAGAACCTGCGGGTCAGAGCATAGAAACAGGGGACACGACGGGCGCAGACGCCCAAACAGACTTTTTTAAAACATATTTCTAGCGAGAATTAGATTATGTTCAAAAGTGTTCAAATGTGTGTGAAATCCTATGGGACAACTGCTAAGGTCATCAGTCCCTAAGCTTACACACTAGTTAACCTAAAATATCCCATGCCCCCTGGAGGACTCGAACCTTCACCGGGACCAGCCGCACAGTCCATGACTGCAGCGCCTCAGACCGCTCGGCTAATCCCGCGTTGCAATTAGATTATGAAACTTTGCTATGTCATTCTTAAAGCATCAATCTAATAAAATAAGCAATAAAGAAATTCTAATTTTTTTTGCAATTTTGTCCTACATTTGCCCTTAAAGGCGTCTGTGTGGTCTGTAATTCGTCTAACATTGCGTTCACTACCCCTGCTGCAGCACAGGCTGTGGTTTATTCATCGCCTAAATATCGTTCTCGAAATTTAACTAAGTTAGCTTTCTCTGTATAGCTTGCATCGGTAGTCAGGTACGAGCAGTTGTGCGGCTGTTCATTTCATACGTTAAATATCTTCAGTTAGTCCTATTTTGTACGCGTCCCACACACTGCAGTTTTTGAAAGCAGTCTCCTTTGTGCACCGACTGCATTTCCCTACTATTCCACAAGGAAGTCCGATACCTGCTAGACTGGGCCCAAGTAATCCATTTCATATATATAGTAGTTGTTACGCCTAGGCATTTGTGTGATTGCAGTTGTCATTCATTGGCATTCTAGTAATAGGACAGCTCGATTTTTCCCTATAATACATTTCTTAACATTGAGACATGTCAGCAAAGGACTTGGAAGAGCAGTTGAACGGAATGGACAGTGTCTTGAAAGGAGGATATAAGATGAACATCTACAAAAGCAAAATGAGGATAATGGAATGTGGTCGAATAAAGTCAAGTGATTCTGAGGGAATTAGATTAGGAAATGAGACATTTAAAGTAGTAAAGGGTTTTGCTATTTGGGGAGCAAAATCACTGATGATGGTCGAAGTAGAGAGGATATAAAATGTAGATTGGGAATGGCGAGGAAAGCGTTTCTCAAGAAGAGAAATTTCTTAACATCGAATATAGATTTATGTATCAGGAAGTCGTTTCTGAAAGTATTTGTATGGAGTGTAGCCAAGTATGGAAGTGACACATGGACAATAAATAGTTTGGACAAGAAGAGAATAGAAGCTTTGGAAATGTGGTGCTACAGAAGAATGCTGAAGATTAGATCGGTAGATCACATAACTAATGAGGAGGTATTGAACAGAATAGGGAAGGAGTTTGTGGCATAACTTGACAAGAAGATGGGACCGGTTGGTAGGACATGTTCTGAGGCATCAAGGGATCACAAATTTAGCATTGGAGGGCAGCGTGGAGGGTAAAAATCGTAGAGGGAGACGAAAAGATGAATATACTAAGTAGATTCAGAAGGATGTAGGTTGCAGTAAGTACTGGGAGATGAAGAAGCTTGCACAGGATAGAGTAGCATGGAGAGCTGCATCAAACCAGTCTCAGGACTGAAGACCACAACAACAACAACAAAATTTACGGCAATTTCCCAATGTTTGCAGTACTTTCAAATTTTATCACGATCTGACTGAATATTTGTGCAGCGTTTTCCACACGGCAGGTCATAATACACAGCCAGAAAAATATTAGCACACCTGAAACGACTACGTCGATTTTGATACGATGACGGCATATGCTACCTGTGAGACAACGGATGTACTGGTAATGATTTCAACGTCGCCCCTTCACAGATAGCGTCGTGGTACAGACACCAGAGCGCCATCTGTCTCTGCCCTTCAATGTGGAATGCTCACAGCCAGAAGGCTGAGCGTGGTGGAAACGTATGACGCAAGCTGGCAACCGTACCACAGAGACACAGTCGTGCTTCCTACAGCCAATGAGCGCGTTTGAAAGGGGTCCAATTGTGGCCGTCCGACTGGCGGGATATTCCTTTCGGATATTTACACCGCAAGTTGGACGTGCTGCGTCAGTCGTGTGACGATGTCGGTATCAGTGATCGCGTGAATATTCTCACATCCGTGGATGAAGTTCTGGACGTCCACGCAGCACAGATGTTCTTTAGGATCGTCGTATGGTAAGGGCAACAGTGGCAGATAATGCAGCTTCCACAATACAGGTAAGAGGGGACGTGAGCCCAGACGTGTCAGCGTGAAGTGTTGAGAACCGGTTGGCAGCTGTGGGGCTGCAGGCACGCGCACTTCCACCTCGTATCCCACCCACGCCACAACGGGTGCCGTCAGAGGATCACTCGGAAGGTGGAATGGCGCGCCGTGGTCTTCAGTGACGAAAGAAAATTCTGCCTGCACGCAGGTGATGGTCGATAAGCTGTAACTCTCGTTCACCTTTGGTGCTTCTGGAGCGTACGGTAACCAGCGCTCGGTACGTGCAGAATGTTGTTAGTTCGTTCTTGCAAGGTGTTTCGTTGTTCCAACAGGATAATGCTCACCCACACACTGCCCGTGAAACTTAAAATGGTCCGCAAGGCATGCAGCATCTTCTATAGCCAGCACGATCTCCAGACGTTTAATAAGTCGGGCACTTGTGTGGTACTGTGGGACAAGAAGTGACTTGAGCGACTCCTCAACCAACAACCGTTTCAGACCTACAGGTTGAGCAGGATTGGCATAGGTTTACAGTCCCTTTGATGATTCGCCACCATCTTAATATTTTTTTCCACTTATGGACCATGTAGGTCTCCTGAGAGGAATAATCTCCAGTTTTCATTTCTAATGTTTCAAACCTCTCCAGTGTCCCTCATATTTGCTTGTCAGGTGATTTCCGCTTTAGCTAACTTGCGGTGTATTGATGACCTTCTTCAAGAGCAAGTTAGTCCAAATATTATTCACCGGTCTTGGAGGAGTTGGAGATGCATACTCCAGCATGCAATGAGTTTAAAGGTAAATATGGGACTGATTATGTTGTACAGCATCCCAATGTCGTCTTTGAAGGGAGCCGGATTATGCTGGAAAATTGGGTTTGTGGTTTCTTAGTACCTATGAGATTGTGCAGAAAATACGTCCTGTAAATATTTTCTGCGGAATCTGTGCATCAGTAAACTGTTATGGGTTCATGTGATACAAGTCAAGCAGAATTAGTTAGTGCTGTCAAAATAAGGGTAAGTGGCCCTCCCCATTTTACTAGTTTTGGTTGGGAGACTGAGCCGTGTCGGTTCCCATTCCTTTTAAAAACTGACTGCCTTGTCTGCATGAGTTTGTGAGCTCGGTATGAAGTGCATCGTTTTATCATTGAGGTGTCATGGTCGGGGAAGCAAGGCACTGTCTCGTGGAACAGTGGGCTGGGAGCAGTGGTGCTTCGGCAGTGATGTCATCCTCTCTCCCTTTGTCAATGGGGTCACGTGGCTCGAAATTGTTGCGAAGCTTACCGACTTGGGCACAAGGAATTTCTTGTGTGCACAATGGCTCTCTTAGGATAGAGCTCGCTCAAGTTTTCTTGAAGTGATTAACGTCTCATGTAAGAATCTAGCTGAGCAAGGTAGTTGATTTATGAGCACGAAGTTAAGACCCTTGTTGCTTGTTTGCCTAGTGTGAATTTTGCCTCCGAGAAACCCATCCGTGCGATCGACTCGATGCCAAAGTCAGCACCGGCATTGCCGCATGTAAAGGCTGCACCACGAACTAATATGGGAACTTCAGCATGGGTCGAAATCTGGTACCTCCGAACCGGTTGTGGTATCGATCTGTAAATGCAATCATTTCATGTACTTCATGTGCAATGTTGCGACAATAAATTTTGAGTGAACTGCTAACCTCTAAAATGGTATACTGATTTTTTCCCAGTAGTGTGGGTAACTGCATTATCTACAAAAAATCTGAATTTTGTAAATAAACAATACGAAAACCAAAAGTGCCAACACACTTCATTGGGGGACCTTGAAGTTACTTATAAATCAGTCCTTCACTCTGTACCGAGAAATTCTCGATCGTGTCACCAGTGACACTTGATTCTCCATAGTATCTAAATTTCGGTAATAAGCGTATGTGCAGTACTGAGTTAGTTACTTTCACGAGTCTAGAAACACTGCACCTATCTCACTGCCTTGATCCATTACTTTCAGGATGTCGTGTGAGGAAAGTACGAGTCGGGTTTGACATCTAACAAGCTCTTTCTACTATTGTTAAAATTAATCCCCTGCTTAACGTAATAATTTGAAGGCTGTATTGGTTTTTCCGTGCACATCTGCAGAACATCGTAACTCAATGTATTTCATGACTGAAAAATGGTTCAAATGGATCTGAGCACTATGCGACTTAACTTCTGAGGTTGGTCACCTGGAACTGAGAACTAATTAAACCTAAATAACCTACGGACATCACACACATCCATGCCCGAATCAGGATTCGAACCTGCGACCGCAGCGGTCTCTCGGTCCCAGGCTGTAGCGCCTAGAACCGCACGGCCACTCCGGCCGGCTCAGACTGAAAGACTTAAGTTAAAAAAAGAAAGTATCTCAGCGCATAACGTAAAGGTCTTGTGTAATCGCTGTTTCGAATCAAGACAGCATTAAATCTTTTTTATTTTCGTTTAAATCCGGTAATTATTAACAAAAGTACATGTTAATTAAGAGACGGCGAAGCATGTTTTTTGCTTAAAATAAAATATTCTTTGCCAATCGCATCGAAATGCAAGTATTCACAGTAAATTTCACTTTGTTACAACAATGTGGATCGTCACATACAGAATAATTTCCTTTTTATTTTTATTTTAAGAGTCTGAACAGTATTATTGAGGCATATAACTGTTTAAGTGTATATGTGGAGAGTGACAATTATTGAAAAAATATGAAATAAAATCGTCATATAGTCTAAACGGTTTGTGTTACGACGTTCAAACTCCACCGTTGACCTCGGGACATTATGGGAATTAGTATCCGAATTGTTGTTTGGTTTAGCGATGAAGGCCACTTTGATTTGGATGGGTTCGTCAATAAGCAAAAATTGGTGCATCTGAGGTACTGAGGAGTCATATTTCGAGATCGAGATGTGTCTTCACCCTCCGCGGATGACTGTGTGGTGTGCAGTGTCCAGTCACGGAATAATCGCTGCGGTATTCCTTGATGGCACGGTGACTACCGAACGGTATGTGAAGGTTTGGAATATGATTTATCCCCTTTATCCAAAGTGACGCAGATTTCGACGAGATGTGGTTCATGCAAGATGAAGGTCGACCTCATCGAGGCAGGAGAGTGATGTCCTGGTGGAGCACTTTGGGGACCGCATTCTGGCTCTGGGGTATTCTCAGAATCTGAACCCATGCGACTCCTTTTTGTGGGGTAGTGTTAAAGCAAGGTGCACAGCGACAAATGCAAAACTGTTGGTGGCTGGGTCTGAACACATGCGACTCCTTTTTGTTAGACCATATTAAAAACGAGGTGTACAGTAATATCCCCAAAACCATTGCTGAGATGGAAACCCATTTAGCAGGTCATTGACAGCGTTGATGTCCCTGTACTTCAGTGAGTAATGCAGAATTTCGCGATTCATCTGCGCCACATGGCAGGCATATCGAACATGTCATAGCCCAAATCCGAATGTTTGTAGTAACGTTTACATGTTGAGTAAAGTGTGTAGACGCCGCAGTATGTAGCTAATTTACGTTTTCTCCTAGTAATACAGTTCAGTTATTGTCACCCTGTATATTATTAATTCACTCCTATTGTCTTAGAAAGTTACTGTGTGTGAGGAAACATGACGGAGAAGAGCGCTCCTACCTCTGACATCTGTGCCCTCCTGTATCGTAAGGGCAGAGTGCAGAATTTACGAGTGTTTACGATATTCAACAGGAACCATTAACGACTGGGAATGTCGATTGTTACCTAACACACGTAACAACGCCCTCTTGATTCACAGGCTATACAGAGGCCTGAGAACTGAATGCTTTCCGCGTCTTCTGACGCCTCCCACTTCTGCGCTCCTCTTCCCGTTGTCTCGCCTTCAGCCCTCAACTGAAGGTACCAATTCCTAAAACTTGTCTGGAATTACTGCGTACAGCGTAGTTTGATCTCAAAACGTCCACGTTCTACTGAATCCTTCAATATATGTTTATATTCGAATCCGTTTAGTCAAAATGTTCAAATCTGTGTGAGATCTTATGAGACTTGAGACCTGAGTTTCTCCTGGCGTATACAACTTTCAAATAACTTATGCCTTGAAAATGGCGGGGTGTTCTCCCGCCGAAATATCGGCAGTCGCTGAAAGTGTTACCTGGCTGAATTCCCAGAAGTTATCTGAAACTTATGAGACTTAACTGCTGTCATGAGTTCCCTAAGCTAACACACTACTTAACCTAAATTATCATAAGGACAAACACACACACCCATGCCCGAGGGAGGACTCGAAACTCCGCCGGGACCAGCAGCACAGTCCATGACTGCAGCGCCTTACACCGCTCGGCTAATCCCGCGCGGCAAATCCGTTTATTCATAATTTCTTGTGGCCACAGTTGTAAGTTGGCTGTTTAGGTTTTTATGTTGGTAACGCCACGGAGCGCTCTATGTGAAAATGACTGACTGTGCTGTGTACAGTCTGTGGCTGGTTTGCATTGTTATTTGCTATTGTAGTGTTGGGCAGTTGGATGTGACCAGCGCGTAGCGTTGCGCAGTTGGAGGTGAGCCGCCAGAAGTGGTGGACGTGGGGAGTGAGATGGCGGAGATTTGAGAGCGGATGATCTGGACCGAGACAGTAAATTTGTAAGACTGTATATATATGACTTTTGAACACTATTAAGGTAAATACATTGTTTGTTCTCTATCAAAATCTGTCATTTGCTAACTATGCCTGTCAGTAGTTAGCGCCTTCAGTAGTTAGAATCTTTTATGTAGCTGGCGGTACTGGCGCTCGCAGTATTGCAGTAGTTAGAGTAACGAAGATTTTTGTGAGGTAAGAACTTATGAAAGTTATAGGTTATTGTTAATCAGGGCCATTCTTTTGTAGGGATTTTTGAAAGTCAGATTGCTTTGCGCTAAAAATATTGTGTGTCACTTTAGTGAATGCCTGAGTACGTTCGGCTTTGCTCAGCTGTTTGAAAAGCAAATAATGTAAGAGGTTTTAGCAGCTCGGCAATGTTCTTTAAAACGAGGCGATTAATTTGACTATGAGGTAACAGGAGTGCGGGAAAGTGACAGTACTGAGGTAACTAGTGACGGAGGATTTTAACGGAGCGGTCATGCAACTGAAGGAAGTTGTGCGCATCGAGGAAACTTTCGTCTGATAAAATATAAATCTAAATGATAAGACACAACATGCGGCCACACACTTTCCGAAAACGAATACCTTGCTGAAATAACTACGTCATATTCCTCGGAACGACTGTAATGAAATGGCAGCTAAAATGTCGATGCTGCTTTTGAAGCTTCCACAGATAGGAGCCGCAGAGAGCGATATCTCAGAGCGGGATCCCACGCACGCTGAGATTCCTCGTCACGAGTGGAAGACGTCGACCGACTCGGCGTTACGCGCCTCGGCGCCTGTAGCACGGCTCGAGTCTGCAAAGCGTATGCCGGCCAGAGGCGCATCGGCCCTCCGCAGGCAGGCTTTGTGTCCGCGGCGGGCCTAATCCCCCAGGCCCTTCCACCCCCCCACACGCCTCAAGCATATTCATGCGGCCAGCTAGGCCGTCTATTGTGTCCACAGGTGGATTACCGGCACGCGGACCAGCCGCTACAATTCATACCTCCCAGCGGAGAGAGCCTAATTGTTTAAGCAAACTAGACGCAAATACACTACTCGCCATTAAAATTGCTACACTAAGAAGAAATGCAAATGATAAACGGGTATTCATTGGACAGATATATTATACTAGAACTGACATGTGATTACATTTTTACGCAGTTTGGGTGCATAGATCCTGAGAAATCAGTACCCAGAACAACCACCTCTGGCCGTAATAACGGCCTTGATACGCCTGGGCATTGAGTCAAACTAACCTTGCATGACGTGTACAAGTACAGCTGCCCATGGGGCTTCAACACGATGCCACAGTTCATCAAGTGTGGTGGCTGGCGTATTGTCACGAGCCAGTTGCTCGGCCACCATTGATCAGACGTTTACAGTTGGTGACAGATCTGGAGAATGTGCTGGCCAGGGCAACAGTAGAACATTTTCTGTATCCAGAAAATCCCGTACAGGACCTTCAACATGCGGTCGTGCATTATCCTGCTGAAATGTAGGGTTTGGTAAGGATCGAATGAAGGGTAGAGGCCCGGAACGCAACAAATCTGAAATGTGACGTCCACTGTTCAAACTGCTGTCAATGCGAACAAGAGGTGACCGAGACGTGTAACCAATGGCACCCCATACCACCACGCCGCGTGATACGCTAGTATGGCGATGACGAATACACGCTTCCAGTGTGCGTTCACCGCGATGTGGCCAAACACGAATGCGACCATCATCATGCTGTAAACAGAACCTGGATTCATTTGAAAAAAAGACGTTTTGCCATTCGTGCATCCCGGTTCGTCGTTGAGTACACCATCGCAGGCGCGACTGTGTGTGATGCAGCTTCAAGGGTAACCGCAGCCATGGTCTCCGAGCTGATAGTCCAAGCTGCTGCAAACGTCGTCGAACTGTTCGTGCAGATGATTGTTGTCTTGCAGACGTCCCCATCTGTTGACTCAGGGATCGTTACGTGGCTGCACGATCCGTTACAGCCATGTCGATAAGATGCTTGTCATCTCGACTGCTAGTGATACGAGGTTGCTGGGATCCAGCACGGCGTTCCGTATTATCCTCCTGAACCCACCCCACTGCTAACAGTCATTGGATCTCGACCAAAGCGAGCAGGAATCTCGCGATACGATAAACTGCAATCGCGATAGGCTACAATCCGACCTTTACCAAACTTGGAAACGTGATGGTACGCATTTCTCCTCCTTACACGAAGCATCACAACAACGTTTCACCAGGCAACGCCGGTCAACTGCTGTTTGTGTATGAAAAATCGGTTGGAATCTTTCCTCATGTCACCACGTTGTAGGTGTCGCCACCGGCGCCAACCTTGTGTGAATGCTCTGAAAAGCTTGTCATTTGCATATCATAGCTTCTTCTTTCTGTCGGTTAAATTTCGCGTCTGTAGCACGTCATCTCCATGGAGTAGCAATTATAATGGCCAGTAGTGTAATACTGCTGCTCGTCTGCACATTTAGTTTCCCTAAGTGAGATACGAGGTATTATAAAGTGTAAGCACTGTCAGAAGAAAAGTACGAAACGCCGATAATACGAAATTAATAAAGCTTCTTAGCGCAAGCTACTTGTGAAATTTCCGGGTTGTGTGGTCGTGGTCCGTAATGGTTTTTGTTGTTAACGTTTCGTCCACAGCTGTGTAGACGTTCACAGGTGCTCCTACTTCTCGTGACTGTCGTCGACTGACTTGGTGGACATTCTTACAGGTGCTAGAATGATTGGTGCTTTTGGGAGACAGTTCAAAATTCTGTTGTGCAATGGGTGTAGTTAAAGTAGTTCCTGAATATTCTATAAAAGAGGAAACTGTTACAGGAATCTCATGTTTCTTAATTCATATTTGATTTAGAGGTTATTACGAACAAAATACACCCACCCACTCACCCACCCTCCCACCCACCCACCCATCCACACACACACACACACACACACACACACACACACACACACACACACACACACTCAAATGGCATTTGCATCACCACCTTGACTACACTTACGATCTTCTATTGAATTCTTCGTCTTGCCCCTCTTGCCTGTCTGAAGAAACTGAGTCAGTCCCCTCAGTGCAATGAATCAGATTTAAGGCGCAATAAAATGGAAAGACGATGTTATTATTCAAAAAGTGACTTGGGCCCAGGGTTTCACACTAAGATCCATTAAATGATGACAATTTATTATAGAATGAAAGTTGTTGTGTTATTAAATAATTCTAATTTTTACCATTTTACACAAGTAATCCTTCACTTTGTACACACATCAAAAATGGGTTTCCATCACCTCGGTTCCGAGAGTTCCGGCACCTGTACAGAAAATTGGAATAGAAATCAACATAAACATCATTTCCGCCATTTTTATTGCTCATCAAAACCACATGTTGTACCACTATACAGCGAGACCTTCAGAGGTGGTGGTCCAGATTGCTGCAGACACCGGTACCTCTGATACCCAGTAGCACGTCCTCTTGCATTGATGCATGCCTGTATTCGTCGTGGCATACTATCCACAAGTTCAGCAAGGAACTGCTGGTCCAGATTGTCCCGCTCCTCAACGGTGAGTCGACGTAGATCCCTCAGAGTGGTTGGTGGGTCACGTCGTCCATAAACAGCCCTTTTCAGTCTATCCCAGGCATGTTCGATAGGGTTCATGTCTGGAGAACATGCTGGCCACTCTAGTCGAGCGATGTCGTTATCCTGAAGGATGTCATTCACAAGATGTGCAGGATGAAGGCGCGTATTGTCATTCATGAAGACGAATGGCTCTCCAATATGCTGCCGATATGGTTGCACTATCAGTCGAAAGATGGCATTCACGTATCGTACAGCCATTACGGCGCTTTCCATGACCACCAGCGGCGTACGTCGGCCCCATATAATGCCACCCCAAAACAACAGGAAACTACCTTACTACACTCGCTCGACAGTGTATCTAAGGTGTTCAGCCTGAACGGGTTGCCTCCAAAACCGTCTCCGACGACTATCTGGTTGCAGGCATATGCGACACTCATCAGTGAAGAGAACGTGATGCTAATCCTGTGCGGTCCATTCGGCATGTTACTGGGGCCATCTGCACCACGCTGCATGGTGTCGTGGTTGAAAAGATGGACCTCGTCATGGACGTCGATAGTGAAGTTGCGAATCATGCAGCCTATTGCGCACAGTTTGAGTCCTAACACGACAACCTGTGGTTACACGAAAACCATTATTCAACATAGTGGCGTTGCTGTCAGGGTTCCTTCGAGTCATAATCTGTAGGTAGCGGTAATTCACTGCAGTAGTAGCCCTCGGGCGGCCTGAGCGAGGCATGTCATCAACAGTTCCTGTCTCTCTGTATCTTCTCTATGTTCGAACAACATCGCTTTTGACCGAGACGCCTGGACACTTTCCTTGTTGAGAGGCCCCCCTGGCACAAAGTAAACGGATAGACACAATCGAACAGCAGAACTGACCGTCCAGGCATGGCTGAACTACGGCCAACACGACCCGTGTACCTCCTTCCTGGTGGAATGACTGGAACTGACTGACTGTCGGACCCCCACCGAATAATAGGCGCTGCTGATGCATCGTTGTTTACATCTTTGGGCGGATTTAGTGACAGCTCTGAACAGTCAATGCGACTCTGTCTGTGATAGAATATCCACAGTCAGCGTCTATCTTCAGGAGTTCTGGGAACTGGGATGATTCAATACTTTTTGTGATGTGTCTAGTATGAATTATTTAGCATTATCTAGTAGAACATGTTGATTACTGTTTGTTATTTGTTTACCCTTGGTACATGTAATTATGTACCACGGATATGAGTGCTAGTGTTTGTGAGGTAACAGTTGACGTTCTTCTTAACGTGTATAACAGCCTGGTGGATGTACTCACATGGTGCAGCTGTAGCGTGCACCTGTTTAAACAGATTAGGGAGCTACGTTACTTTTTATAGTTACTAGCCAATTACAAAACGTTGCCCTGGTTCGTATTTGCTCCATTGTTTCAGTGGAGCTCCTCTTTCCCTCTTCCCTGTCCATCACTTCTTACCTCTGGCCATCTCCTGCTCAACCTCCTCTCATCCTAGTCTCTGTGCGGCTCCCAGCCCCACCCTCTCTGTATATATCCCCCTCCCATATTTACTCTCCACCTCCTTGTGCCCACTCTCTGCCCATCTTCTCCTCTTCCCTCTCTCTGTCCACCGCACCCTCTCTCCTTTATCTCTTCTTCCTGTGGCTGTAGCTCTCTACCTTCCCTCTATCTGTGTCCTCCACCAACTCTCTTTCTGTACGTCGTCTCCTCCTCCCTCCTTCTGTCTCCACGTTATCACCTCCACGCCAATAGGAGGTTCCTTGTTTCTACACCCACAGTATTTATTTCAGGATAACTTATGCAGTACGTTTGGGAGAAATCGATCCGGGGGTTTACGAGACGCTTTCTATTGGCGGCTTTGCCCGGAATCGCAGATGTCACACGCATGGCATATATGTTTAACGTATTTCACACATATCTGCACACCTGTGTCGCTTGTGGATTCTACCCAGTTCCGTTTCACGCAGCTCAACGTTTACAACTTCGTATCTCCCGAACTATGTGTCATACAATGATATAATCTAGCAGTTACACTTAGTGATATATGTAGATACTGTCCGTTAAGTGGGTTGCGGATATCGTCAGCAGTAAAGACGTAATAAATTGAAACATCACGCCTGATGCAGCAGTTTCACTGCACGAACAGCGAAAATGTGTTAGCGCGAAAAATTTGGGAATTAATTTGATATTGTACGTAAAGTTAGCAAGAAGACGGTAAGTGCTCTCTTTCTCAGACACCGGATGAACACAGTACAGGTAATAGGTGCGCCGTGAGTTATGAAATACTTGAGATGTTGTGTTAAATCTTTAACGTAGGTTTATGTCTTATAACGAGCAGACTATGACTGAGTATTGTCTTATTTTTAAATTCGGTCAGTAATTACATGAAACACTGGAAATAAAATCGCTGCTGCCGCTGGAAGCCGTCAGACGGGCAACCTGCAGGTAGCAGTGGGTGACAAGTGAAAGCTACCACTCTCTCCTGTGTGTCGTGACAAACTCCGCGAGTAGCTTGTGGATGTCGCTAGCGGTGCGCGCAGAGTTGCTCTACGAGGGAACGCACCCAGCATTTGCGCGGCAGCGCCTCCCGGCTGGGCACGGAGCGAGCAACTATTTTCCAGAGCTGCGATTGCCAGCTCTGTTATTCCTTAAGATGAAGGAGCTTTACGACACGTATATAATATGATTAGTTTTGTATATTTATTTATTTATTGTTTATTTATCATCGCCATATGAGGCTCCACTCTCTTACATCGGACAACATTCTCAATTTCTATTTATGTACATCTGAGAAGTTATTAAAAGTACAATGATAATTAGCCACAAAATAACTTTTAAAAATATTAATAATAATTAATTAGTAATAACAATAATAATGATTAGCTTACCGGACTGATTGCCACATGTAGTATTATCAAATACGTAATAGAGGGGAAGACAGTATCAGTGGCTGCTAAAAAGAGTAGACTATAGGTTAGTTTCACTTGTTTTACCTGACTTGGCACTTGTGAGGTACAAATAACTCTTCAGCTACTTTCGGCATTTCTTTGTACTTTGTTTTTACAGAAACATCGAAAATTCGCCCTCTAATTTTCCTCCTTGTGGCTCGTTTCATGGCTGCTCGAGGGACCGGGATCCTCTACTCTTGCTACATCTGTTGTAAAATAACAATTGAACAGACTGAGAAATGGTGCTAATTAGTTATCTATCGACACCTCTCACCCAACCAAGAATGATAATTAAACTGTACACAATGAAAGCAATGAACGCTAAATTTTTCGTTCAGCAAAGGATCAACAATTAGGTGTAATCATGTAGTTTCTTTCATTACAGACAGGAATGATTAGCTATGAAATGAAATTCAAGGATACAATAATTTCCATTCCCAAGTTATTCCACACGCAATGACAATAATGTTAAATACAAAATTAAAGTGACTTATGGTTAAAAAAGTACAGGATTCTGTAACATATTAAATTTTAGTTAACTCATATCCGTGACTTGACAACAGTGACTGCATTCATGTTGGAATATAAGTGGAATTCTTATGCAACCTTGCCAGCACCAGTGGACAGGCAGAATCTAACTTTGGAATTATTGATGGTTATTAAATTACAGACTCAATTTTCCATTCTGCAACGGTTTGTGCTATAGGTTCCAGTCCCTGACTCATACATTCCTTAGGAGAGAGCTGGGCGGAATGCGGTGGTGAGGAACGAGCTACGCTTGAGAGTGCCAAGACAACATCGTCGGCAGTAACACATTTACTAGCCCGTAATACAGAATTATCGACCAAACTGCCGCTCCTCAGCCGGACCGGTGATGCCACTCATCAGCAGCGAAATGCCCATATATGGCCAACTCGCAGTGCAGTCAGCAAAGTGCGGGCTGGAAACTGTCACAGGGTAGCCGTCTATCCGCGAACTCCGGCCGCCTCCAGCTCTACGAATCGATCCTCAAACTGCACCATTTGATGTCGAAAATTTGCTCACCGATCCACGTATTCATTGGCTTACAACGGGTGGCTCGTAGAAACCGACAGCATAGGTGTCTGCCATATGAATGGAAGGAGCAGCTCTGGTCTCCACCCACTCGAAGACGGATAAAAGACATCGTCCAAGTCAAGCAGGTAAAGCTTCCATCAGGCCTGCAGAGTGTCGGCGGCCTCAGCGCCCCACCAGTGTGGCCTCCCAAGTTGCCAACGCAGCCGCCAGCAGCGGAGTAATTCCAGCTCGGACGATCGAAGACAGCTACGAGTGTCGAGGATCGATCTCCGTAGCCTCCCGTCACAATCGATAGCTGCTACTGGCATGAGGACTGAGGCCTACACATTGGGCAGTCGGCAATCAGTACTCAGCAAGCAGGAATTACAATTTTTAGGGTGGTAGAGTAATTAAGTTGACACTCCCCGTGCACTCTGCAGCAGTGGAGATGGCTCTGACATAAAGTGACCTCGTTTTTCCTAGCTGTCAGCACTGTATCTAACCTTCCTTGTCATTAGTATGACGGTTTCTGCCTGCTTCCAGGATGTCATTATTCTTCGCTCGCAGGCCTGGGTACACGTTCGTTTCCTCATGCTTGTTCGCCGCAACTCGCTCAGCGTTTCCCGCTAGCTGGAAGTCTGCTGGTCACTGATACAGGTGTTTTCCCTTATAGGAGTTGCAGAGGTGGAACTTGGACGCATTTTTAGTTTCCGCTAGGGAAACTATCCTGGGGCGTAACATCTCCCCCTTCCTTCACAAAATTCGTCTCGAGTTTTTCAGTTTGGAGCAGCGTAATAAAAAATAATCCGTAGTTTGCACCAGTAGTTATATATTATGCAATCTTAGCTATTGTTCCATTACAGTACAACTAATGTACATGCTTCTTGACGCGCGGGGTACCCGTGCGGTCTAGGGCGCCTTGCCATGGCACGTTCGGCTACCTCTGCCGGAGGTTCGAGTCCTTCCTCGGACCTGGGTGTTAGTTGAAATTAGATTAAATAGTGTGTAAGCCTAGGGACCGATGACCTAAGGAGTTTGGTCCCATAGGAACTGTCCACATATTTCCAAATTTTTCTACATGATTCCTAACAGCTGATATACTGAAATGGTAACGCAGCCCTTCCAGAAGTCGTTTCTCACAAACTAGCAAAATTATTTATACACTTATAGGTTCGTCTGTTCGGTTATTTAAAACTAGTCAGTGGGTATGTGATGCAGAAGTAAATCTGAACGATGCACTGACTAGGTTTAAAACAGAAGTAAGTTACGGAAATTGCAATCAAAGACATTGTAGTGGTGATACGTGTCACCCTCTCTGTCGTGATACTATGAACTTGTGTACAGCATTATTCCTGTCTGAACTGGGACATTTGTTTGGCTGTAATTCTCCCTTTTTGTGCTTCTAGTAGTTCATCTAGCGAGCGTACAAAGCCTACATTCATGGCATTATTTGGGAAGATAAAGTTTTGGGTAGGCAGCACCCCTACCGCCTTCAAGAGCCAGTACAACGTAGGTCGTTCACAGTTAAGCGTGGTTGTTCCAGTGATCGTACCCGATAGACGAAGTGTCACGCCTGCTAAGCCACAAGTTGTACCGTTTACTGTTACTCTGACGTCCTGTAATTACACTCTATTCATACCTGCTGGGTTTATGTATTCGTAACACCTCGTATTATCACAACTTCTAGTCAAAAAACTGAATAGATTCAGTGGATGCCTGCTCTCTGGAAATGTGAAAACAGAGTTAACTTCTCCCTTTCACACTCATCTGCTTCAGGAGTAACTGGACCCCGTATGGCTGTATGCCATCTGTATCATCTTACTCGGGTAGACCGTAACACTTTCCCTCCAGAATATCTGTTGATCTCCCAACGACACTGGAGCGTAGCTGTCTCTATCCTCTGAGATAGTTAATACGTCTCTGGTCCATACCTGAACCCATTTTGGTATGCCACTTAAGAGAAAGGAAACGTCTTTAGTGTCTACCTCTCTCTCCTTCAGAAGGCGAGATTACATGGACAAAACTATATCCCCACATACTAAGACAACATTGCATCGATACCCCGACAGTAAACAATAAAAATCACTTTGAAATATACTATAAATAGAATAAAAAGAAAACAGAATTACCTCCTAATAATCTACACAAGAGCAGACGAAGTGCAATACAAGCAAACAACAATCCCATAACCTATCAGTCAACGTGGCCTAACGGTTCAAATGGTTCAAATGACTCTGAGCACTATGGGACTTAACATCTATGGTTATCAGTCCCCTAGAACTTAGAACTACTTAAACTTAACTAACCTAAGGACATCACATAACACCCAGTCATCACGATGGCCTAACGACATAAGGCAGTTCAGATGTACTCTAGTCATCAGACGCCCGTTTCTTCTTTGTTCCGCGAGGCTTCGCATTCTGTATTGCACATTTGCTGGCATATGCGGCAGTGCATCGACAGCTCCCTTAAGAAGCTTAATATGTCCCATGTGAATAATTGACCTATTCTTGGCATCTGTGTTTTAACACTGATACGTGACGTTATTTCCACTGCTTGGTGTCCATAGTCCAAGGTATCGGATCAGCAATTTCTTTACTTTGCGTTTTTGATGTATATGGGTTCGTTACTTCTTCCCATTGCCCAGTGCTATGTTTTGGTAAGTTCACTGCATGTTCTCCTCTCTGCTCTCTTCGTGAAAAAACTTTCGTATTTCCGCGTTTTGCTTGTTGCCAAATGTCTCGTAATTTCTTAGCAAACTTTTTTACTGATTCCTCGTTGTAACCAAGTTTTGACCTAATCACATCTAGGTGTGAAGACACTTTTGTCCTATACATTACCTCAAATGGTGAAAAACTGTTAGCTACATGTACTTTATAATTGTACACTCCGGTTTCGAAATTTAAATATATGTGCCACTTTTCATGATTATTGTTAATGTAATTGCTTAACATCTTCAAAATCGTGCAATGAACTGTTCCGTACGTCCATTGGCTTGAGTGTGGAAGGGGCTTGTTTGCAGCTTGCGAATTTGGAACAACTGACACAACTGTTTCATAAGATCGTACATGAAATTCATACCCTGATCTGTAATTAGAGTGTCTGGAATGCCAAATGCAGCTAATCAGTTATTTACTGTTGCTTGAGCCACAGTACTCTGTTTTTAGTCGGAAATTGTAACCGTTACTTGAATCACAAAACAGAATAAATTTCGTTTCAAAATCGCGGAATATCGAAACTGGGTCCGATGTCAGTGCGTGATTTAAAGTGTCGATCGCCACCTGACATTCTGTGGACTATTCTAATTTTGCTTCTTTCAGTAACAAATGGTTTAAAGGTCCGGCAGTTTCAGCAAAGTCCTTTATGACTCAACGATAATAATTACAGAGACCGATGAAACTGTGCAGCTGTCTGTCTTCGGTGTCTGAATTGTTCAGACTAAACGTCGATCTGTTCTCTTACCTTCCCTACTAATAACATGTAAAAGATATTTTACTTCCTTTGCTACAAATTGACATTTATCGATGCTTAGCATTAGTTGTGCTGTTATCAGTCTTTTAAATACCTCAACCAGTCATCGTACATGATTTCCATCTCCTCTGAAAACTCAGTTATGTCATCCACGCAGATCATACATTGTTTTGGTTTCAATTGCTTAAGTGCGCCATCCAGTAATCTCTGAAAGATAGTTGGCGCATTCTTGGGTCCGAATGGCATTCGACGATATTCGGTATGACATCCCGGCAGGGAAAAATATGTCTTTGGTGGGTCCTCTTCTATTCCATTGTGCAGAAACAGTTACACTGATTCAAGTTGTCGAGAGTCGCTGTTATGATTGGTATCGCATATGCATCGGTGATCGATAGTGCATTGAGGTATCGGTAGCTATAACAATATCCGTATTTTTAGTGCCATCTAGCAACTTTTTTCGGACCATAACTACTTGTGCACTCCATGGTACTTAATGCACTTTCTCCTAGCTGCTCATCGATAAATTATTTCATTATCGGTTACATATGGGTTCTTGAACATTGGAGCTTTATTCTCTGACGGTGTTCTGTATTGGGTGAGTGGCGGTCTGTTAACGAACCACTCGGTTTAAACAAATCAATGAACTGCAGTAACAAAACTTCTGTTGCTTCCCTATAATTTCCCTATAAATGTTTCACTTTGTCATGTAATGCCTATTCAATGACGGTTTGCTTGCAGCAGAGGCACTCACTTGAATTCTCTACGCCATCTTTCTCGAAACCATCCAAATTAGCAATTAGTCCACGTCACTGACGCGTACCGTACTCTTGCGTTCAAAACAGTGTTCCTTATGAAATTCTTCATTAATTTCCAATGGCTCCACAACATATAATGAATCTTTCGTAGGTCTGTATCTAGGCTCACTCAGATGAACTTCCCCATACATTGCTATATCGTATCAATCGAGCTGATGTTTAGTGAGTGTGTACGCAGTTCATTTGGTTCCACCTACATGATCGGTAAAATTTGCGACAGTGTAACACTTGGAACTATTGCCGCTATCGGAAACAATGTTCCTCGAAGTTAAATTTCACGCTGCAAAGGGTGAATGTTTAGCATGTACTTCGAGTCCCAAAATCGCACAATACCCCTCACCATCAAGCAGCAATACTTCTAAATGGTATCAGGAACAAAAATTTCCTGCGCTAAATCTGAATAGCGTTCTTCCAAATGACTTCACGTCATTACCATCTACTCCGCATAACCTACACCTTGGCGACCGCAGTCTCTTTCTCCCCAAGAGATCCAGACTAGGTACTGACAAAACGTGAGGCTCTGTGTCGACCGGTAATCTACGTTTCGCACCATTTGCCTTGCTCAGCACACAACATTCCATCTCGTTTCTGCAGTCTCGTGTTCTGTTGGGAATACCGTCTGACGGATGAGGCATTCCCGTTCCCCTTTAGCGACCAATTGTTAGGTCTTAGTTTGTAGCCTGCTTTTTTCCGACAGTTACGCGCTTCTATGGCCCACCTCACTCTTTTCGTATCAACCAGGCTGACGAGAATGGTTTCTGACGTTGCCAGTGCACCCACATCTAACATACTTCCTTCAGAAGAAAACACATCGCCATCAGCAATGTGTAGCAACGTCGATCTGCTCCACTTGCGTGGCTATCCCAATGCACCACATAAGTCACTTGGGTTGTGTCTTCTGACCCTCCACGATATATCAAGATAATTATCGCTTAGCAGCACATCGACAGCCCTATTTTCTGCCTCCGCGTACTGGGTTAGTTCATACGTTTGCGAATTCAGCTTCCTGGTCCTGTCAGGGAAGGATTCTTCTGATTCGCTGTACTTCTGCAACAGTCCATTGAGTTTTTCTCCAAAGAACCAGGCACTGTTCTGCTTTCCATTCCGCTGCATAGATTGTTTGCCACTTCGTCAAACGTTTGGGTCTTACTGAGTGTCTCGTGGTACATAACGCACGTTTTCGCGTCACTCACAGACCTTAATGTAGCCATATTCAAGCACGTTTCTTCTGGCGACATTCTCAGTTTGGCGGCAGCTTTTGTGTCAGTAATAAAAGTAAATGCATCCTCGAATACTTTCTCCGAAAGTGTTGCTGTGAGGTTAGCTGTTGAAGGAATGAATGAGTCCTTGGGCCCCCAACGGCTTTACATTGATCTGTCCTCCTATGAAATGCTTCATTCTTTTGCCCCTGTTGCGTTGTTGTTTGCAAAAACACAGTTATCCGCCCTTCAAGGCTGGCACCGTTCCATTCAGAGAGGGTGCTCGCGTGCTTGACGTTTTGTAAACTCCGTCTGCTGTCGATAACTGGGAATTCGGGTGTGAAGATTTGGGATCGGGTCACCCTCATGGAAGGATTGGGATCCCGACATTACTGCTACAGCGCTCATGATCTTTAATACACAACTAGCCTTTAGTAGAATCAGAGGAGTTTCAGAAACAGCCAGCAGTAAAATTGACTGAGAAGACTTTCGAAAAATGACATTTAAACAGCTACCAATAATTACAAACCACCAGCCATTAACAACACACTAAAAGTACAGAACATTCAAAACAATTAGACTAAGTACAGTCAACAAAATTTACTGAGCATTTTTTAAATGAAAGGACTTTCAAACAGCTGGCATTAATTATGAAATCACTGTCACTCAGTAGACAGTAAAAGTACAGAATTCTTTTTAAATTAAGGCTATTGCAGTTACTGAACAGTTAGCCATAGTTGACCAAAATTCCCTGATAAGGTTTTAAGCAAATATTCTTTAAGAAACTGATGAATTATGAACTCAGTGTCATTTAGTAGACAGCGAAATACAGAATTTTGAAAGACAATCAACAGTGACTGAATAAGCAGCTACAGTTAGCCAATGTTCACTGATCAATGACTTATGAATAGTGTTCATTAATTACTAACGAACTGTCATTCAGTACATAAGGAATAGGCAGAATTTCAGGAACAATTAAGAGTCATTGAATAGGCAACTACAGAGAACCAAGGTTCAGTAAGGAAATGATTTGTATATATCTGTTATTATGTATGATCCTACTGTCATTCAGTTGACAGTAAAGTACAAAATTTTAAAAACAGTTAACAGTCACTAAATAAGCAGCTATAGTTAGCCAAAATTCACTGTTCAGATTTTAAGCAAATCACTTATAAACAGCTGCTGTTAATTATGAACTCACTGTAATTCAGTGGACAGTAAAATACAGAATTTTAAAAACAATTAACAGCCATTGAATAAGCAGCTACAGTTAGCCAAAATTCACAGGCGAGTTTTTAACCAAATGACCTTTACAAAGCTGCTTTTAATTATGAGTGGTGGTTGTATAAACCCCACCTGTTGGGAGGGGCGGGGGGGGGGGGGGGGGCAGGGACACGGAGAGACGTGAACATATACGGAAGTTACTTAACTTGGATTTGATGCCAGCTGTCCTCGCACTCTCGAAACCTGCAAGAGACCTGGCAGCCTTCACTAGAGTTGACCCGGCCAATAACCTCCAAGTCGCTGCGGTGTTTTCCTAAATATCATGCCCAATCACGGAAACCGCTTCGCAGGTCAGGCGATAACCGACAGTGAAACCAGGCTCGGCGCCTTCACGAGAGCTGACTCGTTCTCTAGTGTACCATCGAGAACTACAAACTTCTCACGCTCCCACACCACTGTTCCGCACACCACAGGCTTCGAGGCCTTTGTTCCCACCGATGGCGCAACCAGCGTCCCTCCAGTGACAGCCAGACAAAGGTCGTTAACGAGGATCCAAAATAATTATACTTTGTCTTTATGCTCTATCATAGCTCATCGAGATCTTGTGCACTGGTATGCTTCGGCAGAAACCTTTTTATGCATAATACAGGTAGTTGACCGAGCTTGAACACATGGCAAGTTATTACATTTTTCTAGTGTTCTCATGGACCTGAAACAAGTTCCTGCAGTCTAATAAATGCACTTTTAATGTACAGTGAAAGTGCCTTCGGCTCAAAATGGTCATACAAGAATACAGAACAAGACAGCAAACAAATTACAGTCTCTCATCAGACCGCATTTTTATGAACTTGACCTCGTAGCTGTTGACAAGTCAGAGCCGCGTAGGCGGTATGCTGTTGTTGTCCGAGATGTGGCACCAGGTGCAGGCGTCTCACCGTTGCAACCACTTGGCGACATCGTAAGGGTCCAGTCCCAGCCTCCTGTAGTCATCGGAAGAGAACCGCGTGGGATGCGGAGGTGGGAACCTAAGTACGCTGGAGAGCCCCAACAAAACATCATTGGCAATAACACATTTATTAGGCAGAGTAGCGCCTCGTCAGCAGCGGAATGCCGGCGTGCGATTGACTTGCAGTACCGCCGGCGCAGCAAAGCGTCGGCTGGCAACTGTTTCATCACGGCAAGTTCCGGCAGCCCCCAGCACTACGAATCGATCTCCAGAGTGCACTCGCAGACATTGAAGATTTGCAATCAGAACTTAAGATCAAGATATTCACTGGCTCGCAGGGGGAGGCCTTTGCACCCCATCAGCCTAGCATCAGAAGTTGGCAGCAGCGTACTTACAGCCAGATCTAATATTCTAGATCTGGCAGCCACGAACAGACCAGACCTCATCGACGGTGTCATTGTTGAGACAGGGATTAGTGATCATGATGTTGTCAGTCCGACTATGGTTACGAAAGTTAAAAAGTCGCTCAAGAAGGCTAGGAGAGTATTCTTACTAGAAAGAGCAGATAAGCAGTTGTTAGCATCCCACTTAGTAAATGAATCGACTTTATTTACTTCCGATACGATGGACGTGGAAGAATTGTGGGCAAATTTTTAACACATTGTAAATCACGCACTGGACAAGCATGTGCCAAAAAAGTGGGTTACAGACGGAAAACACTCACCGTGGTTTAACAGCGCAGTTCGGAGAATGCTCAGGAAGTAAAGACAGTTGCACTCACGGTACAAAAAAGATCGGGAGAATGAGCATAGCCAAAAGTTAGTAGAGATTCGTGATGCTATAAGAAGAGCGATGCGCGAAGCATTCAACCACTGCCACCGTCATACCTTAGGAAAAGATCTTGCTGAAAACCCAAAGAGATTCTGGTCTTACGTAAAATCTGTAAGCGGCTACAACGCTTCCATCTAGTCACTCACTACTCAGTCTGGCCTGGCAACGAAAGACAACAAAACGATAGCTTAAATTTTAAATTTAGCATTTGAGAAATCTCTCGCGCAGGAGGATCGTACAAACATACCGCCGTTTCAGTCTCGTACAGATTCCCGTATGGAGGACATAGCGATAGACATCCCTGGGGTTTTAAAGGAGCTGATGCAGTAGAGAGTACTCTAATGCACTGACTCCTTACTTTGCATCCATTTATCACGAATCTCTTGCACATAGTAAACTCCCGAGCGACTCGAAAAAAGCGCAGGTGACGCCTATATATAAGAAGGGTAGAAGGACGGATCCTCAAAATTAGAGACCAATATCCGTAACATCGGTTTGTTGCAGGATTCTCGAACATATTCTCAGTTCGAATATAATGAATTTCCTTGAGGTAGAGAAGTGGCTGTCCATGCATCAGCACGGCTTTAGAAAATATCGCTCTTGCGAAACGCAACTCGCCATTTTTGCACATGATATCTTGCGAACAGTGAATGAAGGGTATCAGACAGAGAGCGTTTGACTCGGTGCCCCACTGCAGACTCCTAACTGAGGTACGAGCATATGGGATTGGTTCCCAAGTATGTGAGTGGCGCGAGGTCTTCTTAAGTAATAGAACCCAGTACGTTATCCTCGATGGTGAGTGTTCATCGGAGGTGAGGGTATCATTTGGAGTGCAACAGGGAACTGTGGTAGGTCCGCTGTTGTTTTCTATCTACATAAATGATCTTTTGGATAGGGTGGGTGCGGCTGTTTGCTGGTGATGCTGTGGTGTGCAGGAAGGTGTCGCCGTTGAGTGACTGTAGGAGGATACAAGATGACTTGGCGAAGATTTGTGATTGGTGTAAAGAATGGCAGCTAACTCTAAATATAGATAAATGTAAATTAATGCAGATGAATAGGTAAAAAGAGTCCTGTAATGTTTGAATACTCCATTAGTAGTGTAGCGCTTGACACGTCCATTAAATATTTGGGCGTAACATTGCAGAGCGATATGAAGTGGGACAAACACGTAATGGCAGTTGTGGGGAAGGCAGATAGTCGTCTTCGGTTGATTGGTAGAATTTTGGGACCATGTGGTTCATCTGTAAAGGAGAGCGCTTATAAAACACTAATACGATCTATTCTTGAGTACTGCTCGAGCGTTTGGGATCCCTATCGGGACGAATTGAGGGAGGACACAGAAGCAATTCAGAGGCGGGCTGCTAGTTTTGTTACTGGTGGGTTTGATCATCACGCGACTGTTACGGAAATGCTTCAGGAACTCGGGCGGCAGTCTCTAGAGGAAAGGAGGCGTTCTTTTCGTGAATCGCTACTGAGGAAATTAAGAGAACCAGCATTTGAGGCTAACTGCAGTAACAATTTTACTGCCGCCAACTTACATTTCGCGGAAAGACCGCAAAGATAAGATAAGAGAGATTAGGGCTCGCACAGAGGCACGTAGGCAGTCATTTTTCCCTCGTTCTGTTTGGGAGTGGAACAAGGAGAGAAGATGCTAGTCGTGGTACGAGGTACCCTCCGCCACGCACCGTATGGTGGATTTCGGAGTATGCATGCAGATGTAGATGCAGATGGTTCCACAGACCATAGAGGACAGCTGGGCGTGCCGCGGGTCGGCCTCCATAGCTACAACTGACGCAACGTCTGAGAGCGCACTGGGAAGCCAGCGCTCAGCAATCAGTCATGGTATTTGTTGCGAAGAGCGGAGTATATGTTGGCGCTCCCCCTGCTCTCTGCGGCGCTGGGGGTAGTTAATTTCTCCTCGCTTTCAGCTCTCCTAATGGTTCATACTTTCGCAGCTTCACCTTTCAAAGGGTCTTTTCTGCTGGCTCGGCACCTGGATATTTAAAATTGCGTCGTACCTAGCCTTTCTTACGAAACTCGGCTTTGAAATTTGTATGACGGTATCTCTTGGCTTCCGTGCTGTCATTTTGCTACATTCGCAGTCCCGAGCTCTTGGTCGTTCCCACCTGCTGCGATACCTTACATAAGACGTACTATCCTGGGGTGTAACGGTGCACTGAAATGAAATTTCCTGGCTGACTGAATCTGTGTGCCAAACCCAGACTCGAACTCGGGACTTTCACCTCTAGTGGACAAGTGCTCTACCAACTGAGCTAAGAAAGCACGACTTGCGACCAGTCTTCATAGCTATACTTCCGCCAGTGCCTCATCTCCTACCTCCCAAATACAAGAGAAATTGTCCTACGAAACTTACCGGATTACCATTCTTGAAAGAAATGGTGTTGTGGAGACATGGCTGGGCTACAGTCTGTGAAGCCTCCACAATGAATTTTTCACACTTCAGCGGTGTGCGCGCCGACATGAAACTCAGAAACTGGAATGCTGTCACACTTTGGTCTACCAGCAGTAAACTGCGTGAAAAACATTATCCTACATGTGCAACTTGAGGTAGTTGTTGATACACCAAGAGTTATTTCATTTCAATGTTGAATAGTCTTGCTTCCTTTCGAGACGCAGACTTTGAATTCATTCACGCACGGCACGTACGTCTACAACTGCACCTACACCAACATCCTTCATCTAAAGCGGCATCCCCGCTCTACAGACGGCTGTGGTGTGCATCGCAGAGGGCAATTTCCGTAGCACTATGCATTGTGGTATGAGGCTGCTTACACTTCTACCTGTGTGTACTGTAACAAGTCTAACGTTATCTTCGCGGCCACTACAGGAGAAACAAAGTGGTTCAAATGGTTCTGACCACTATGGGACTTAATATCTGAGGTCATCAGTCCCCTAGAACTTAGAACTAGTTAAAAACCTAAAGACATCACACACATCCATGCCCGAGGCAAGATAACGAACCTGCGACCGTAGCGGTCGCGTGGTTCCAGACAGTAGTGCCTAGAACCTCTCGGCCACTGTGGGCGGCCAGGAGAAACAAGCCGGGCGTTCTTGCAGTTTTCTAGATTCGTCAACTTGCTCTTGAAACATTGGAAGTATTCTGTTGCGAGTTACTTATTGTAAGGCGTCCGAAAGCTCTATGTCTTCAGAATTTCAGAGTCGCTCTTGCACCAGTGAACTGAATTCTGCCACTTGCTGAGCCTGTATGATCTTTCCACTTCATATCCCAACAAATTGTAATAACCATCTATTTGTGTGAGTTGACTGAACCTAACACTGACTTACTGATATTGCAGCCGCAGGACAGAAGAACATTGTGCCATGTATACAACGTAAAAGTAAACTGCACAACAAAATTAAAGGGGTCATTTTTCTGAACGCCGTAATTTTGTACCATTGCGACAAAGAAGTTGAAAATTTGTCTTGAACGTGTTGACAACGCCGGGCGGAGTGGCTGTGCGGTTCTAGGCGCTACAGTCTGGAACCGCGAGACCACTACGGTCGCAGTTTCGAATACAGCCTCGGGTATGGATGTGTGTGATGTCCTTAGTTTAGTCAGGTTTAAGTAGTTCTAAGTTCTAGGGGACTGATGACCTCAGATGTTAAGTCCCATAGCGCTCGGAGCCATTTGAACCATTTTTGAACGTGTTGACAAACTTCGCCTGCTACGTTGCAAAAGCGTGACGACCTGCGACCTGCGACCTCTCCATCACTCCTCACTCTCGGCGTCACCGTGCACGTGTCATACCACAGGATCGTCCTCACACCTCCTCCTACCGAAATCCGAATTCTCCTCTTGACGACTCTGCGATGGAGGTCAGAACCGTGACGCCCAGCGTCGAAATCACGAGGTTACGAGAAGAACACAAGGAAAGTGAAAGAAAAATAATGGAACGTAGCCGAATTACATCAGGCGATGGCTAGGAAAATAATGCTTATGGGCGATGTGGAAAAGATATAAGAAAAAGACTGTCAATAGCATTAACATTCACTTCAGATAAATTGAAATATTCAAAATATCCACGGGTGTACTGCCGGTCTATAGTGTCCAACGGGCACAATATTTCGGCGATCAAACATGTCGCCATCATCAGGTGAACTGACGGACTGAGCTCCTGTGAACGTGCCGGCACGGAGATCTGTACGCTATGGCTGCTCAGGGGGAACTGGGTTCGGTCGCGGCGGCGGCAGATTTAAATACCCACCGTCTGCGGCGCGCTCCCTCCGCCGTCCGCGCCCCGCGCCACGGTAGCGCGGTAGAACATATTGCGACGGCGTCTGAGATGACGTCGGTGTGATGGCTCTGTCCGCCGTGGTCGTCACAACTATGCGTTTGCTCGATTTACTCTTGATTAACCCAATCGCTGGTTCCCAAGCCTTGCTAAGATTATAGCCACAGTCACGGTTTATGAGGTCGTCATTGGTGCGAATTTCGATGGCCTCTCTAACAACGCTGTCCCAGTATCTCGACGTCTGTACCAGAATCCTCGTGCGGTCATACTCCATAGCGTGATTTTCCGACAAACAATGTTCAGCGACCGCCGACTTGCTCGGATACATCAGTCGAGTGTGCCTCTGGTGTTCACGGCATCGATCCTCGACGGTACGCATCGTCTGACCAATATACGACTTGCCACATTGACACGGAATCTGGTACACGCCGGCCTTCCTCATACCGAGGTCATCTTTGGCGCTCCCCACCAGTGCACGAGTTTTATTCGGAGGACAAAACACAGTTCCGAACCGGAGTTTCTTCAGAATGCGGGCGATTTTCCCCGAGAGTGCGCCTGTGTATGGAATAAATGCAGTGCCTACCTCCTCCCTCGTGACTTCATCCATCTCAACAGGTTGTGCTGCAGTGGTTGGGCGGAGAGCACGTTGGATCTGCCACTCTGAGTACCCATTTTTTCGAAACACAGTTCTCAGATGTTCCAATTCCTGGGGTAGAGTCTCTGTGTCAGAGACAGTGCGCGCCCTATGTACTAGAGTTTGATCGCCGAAATATTGTGCCCGTTGGACACTATAGACAGGCAGTACACCCGTGGATATTTTGATTATCAAATACGCCTGGAGAAATTCAAGAATCACAAATTGAAATATGTTATCATGGAATAAAAGCTATTGAAGTTTCTCTGAAGTAGTTGTTGTTGTTGTGGTCTTCAATCCTGAGACTGGTTTGATGCAGTTCTCCATGCTACTCTATCCTGTGCCAGCTTCTTCATCTCCCAGCACCCACTGCAACCTACATCCTCCTGAATCTGTTTAGTGTATTCATCTCTTGGTCTCCCTCTACGATTTTTACCCTCCTCGCTTAACTCCAATACTAAAGTGGTGATCCCCTGATGCCTCAAAACATGTCCTACTAACCGATCCCTTCTTCTAGTCAAGTTGTGCCACAAACTTCTCTTCTCCCCAATCCTATTCAATACCTCCTCATTCGTCACGTGATCTACCCATATAATCTTCAGCATTCTTCTGAAGCACCACGTTTCGAAAGCTTCTATTCTCTTCTTGTCCAAACTAGTTATCATCCATGTTTCACTTCCATACATGGCTAGGCTCCATACAAATACTTTTAGAAACGAATTCTTGACACTTTCATCTATAGTCGATGTTAATAAATTTCTCTTCTTCAAAAACGCTTTCCTTGCCACTTCCAGTCTACATTTTATATCCTCTCTACTTCGACGATCATCAGTTGTTTTTCTCCCCAAATAGCAAAACTCTTTTACTACTTTAAGTGTCTCATTTCCTAATCTAATACCCTTAACATCACCCGACTTAATTCTGCTACATTCCATTATCTTCGTTTTGCTTTTGTTGATGTTCATCTTATATCCTCCCTTAAAGACACTATCCATTCTGTTCAATTGCTCTTCTAAGTCCTTTCCTGTCTTTGTCAGAATTACAAAGTCATCGACGAACCTGAAAGTTTTTATTTCTTCTCCATGGATTTTAATACCTACTCCGAATTTTTCTTTTGTTTCCTTCACTGCTTGCTCAATATAGAGATTGAATAGCGTCGGTGAGAGGCTACAACCCTGTCTCACTCCCTTCCCAACCACTGCTTCCCTTTCGTGTCCCTCGACTCTTATAACTGCTATCTGGTTTCTGTACAAATTGTAAATAGCCTTTCGCTCCCTGTATTTCACTCCATCCACCTTCAGAATTTGAAAGAGAGTATTCCAGTCAACTTTGTCAAAAGCTTTCTCTAAGGCTACAAATGGTAGAAACGCAGGTTTGCCTTTTCTTAATCTGGCTTCTAAGATAAGTCGTAGGGTCAGTATTGCCTCACGTGTTCCGATATTTCTGCGGAATCCAAACTGATCTTCCCCGAGTTCGGCTTCTACCAGTTTTTCCATTCGTCTGTAAAGAATTCGCGTTAGTAGTTTGCATCAGTGACTTGTTAAACTGATTGTTATTCACTTGGAATGAAGTCTTGGTCAGGCTGTGAAACTTCGACAATAAGTAGTGCATACAAAAGAATGGTAGGTTTTGAAATGTGGTACTAGAGAAGAATAATGAGAATTATGTATGGATATACCGAATAACTAATTATAAGATACTGAATCGAATAGGAGGTAAACGAAATTTGTGGCAAACTCCAATAAAAGTAGATAGTAATTGATGTGACTCTTCAACTACCTCTACTACTACATCGACACTCTGCAGTCCACCTTACGGCACGTGGCGGAGGGTATCCCGTACCAATGCAAGTCATTTCCTTTCCTGTTCAACTCGCAAATAGAACGAGGGGACACCGACTCTCTATACGTCACCTAATTTCTCGTATCTCATCTTCGTGGTCCTTACGCGTAGTGTACTATGGAGGCAACAGAATCGTTCTTTAGTCAGTTGCAATTGCCGGTTTACTAATTTTCCCTCCAGGGATTCCCGTTTGAGTACCTGAAGCATTTACCTAACACTAGCGTGTTTTTCGAACCTATCAGCAAATCCAGCCACCAACCTGTGAATTGTTTCCATGTCTTCCTTGAAACCGACCTGGTATGGATCCCAAAAACTCGAGCAGTACTCATGAATAGGTAGCACCAGCATTCTATATACACACTCCTTTACTGGTGAAGAGCGCTTTCCTAGAAGTCTCCCAATAAACCGAAGTCGAACATTCACCTTCCATATCACAGTTCTCACATGCTCCTTCCACCTCACATCGCTTCGCAACGTTAGGCCCAGATATTTAAACAACTGGACTGTGTCAACCATGTCAGTAGTAATACTGTACGCTGACATTACAGGTTTGATCTTCCTACTCATCCACGTTAACTTAAATGATTCTACACATAGAGCCAGCTGCCACTCATAACACCAACTACAAATTTTGTCCAAGTTATCTTGTATCCTCCTACAGTCGACACCTTACCATGCACCGCAGATTACTGCCCGCCATGCCCGCCAAATCATTTACGTATATAGAGAAAATAGCGGTCCTGTCACACTTCCCTGGGGCACCCTTGTCTCTGATGAACACTCGCCGTGAAGGACAACGTATTTGGTCTTACGAATTAAGAAGCCTTCCAGCCACTCTCTTATCTTGGAATGTATCGCATATACCCGTACCTTCTTGAACAGCCTAAAACAGGGCAACTTTTCAAACACTTTCCAGAAATCTATAAATACTGAGTTGCCTCTTTGCCTTCATCCATAGTTCACAGCATATCACGTGCGAATAGAGCTAGCTGCGTTTCGCGTGAGTGATGCCTTCTAAAGCCATGCTGCTTCATGGACGCAAGCTTCTCGGTGGCAGGAAAATTTATGATGCTTTAACAGAGAATATGCCGAAGGATTCTGCACCAAAGCTATGTTAGGGATATCGGCCCGTAATTTTGCGTGTCCATTCTTTCGCCATCCTTACACACAGGAGTCACCTGCGCTTTTTCCAGTGGCTTGGGACTTTACACTGGGCGAAAGATTCACGATAAATGGAAGTCAAATGAAAAGCCAGTGCCGTAGGCTATTATTTACGAACCGGATTCCATGTGGACCCGGTGACTTCTGTTTTCGACTCCTTCAGTTGTTTCCCTTCGGCAGGTGTGCTTGTTACTATGTCATCCACCCGGGAGTCTCTTCCATGGTCAAACGATGGTATGCTTGTACGATTCTTCTACATGAAGAATTTCTAAAACATAAAATTTAAAACTTAGTTTTACTACCTCCAGGTGCTAGACCGGACTGGTTAACATGGACTAGATGGAAGCCTTAGACCAACTTAGCGATTTTATACGCTACTGGCCCTTAAAATTGCTACACCAAGAAGAAATGCAGATGATAAACGGGTATTCATTGAACAAATATATTATACTAGAACTGACATGTGATTACATTATCACGCTATTTGGGTGCATAGGTCCTGAGAAACCAGTACCCAGAACAACCACCTCTGGCCGTAATAACGGCCTTGATACGCCTGGGCATTGAGTGAAACACAGCTTGGATGGCGTGTACAGGTATAGCTGTCCACGCAGCTTCAACACTATACCACAGTTCATCAAGAGTAGTGACTGGCGTAGTGTGACGAGCCAGTTGCTCGGCCAACGTTGACCAAACGTTTTCAGTTGGTGAGAGATCTGAAGAATGTGCTGGCCAGGGCAGCAGTCGAACATTTTCTGTATACAGGACGTGCAACATGCGGTCGTGAATTATCCTGCTGAAATGTAGGGTTACGCAGGGATCGAATGAAGGGTAGAGCCACGGGTCGTAATACATCTGAAATGTAACGTCCACTGTTCAATGTGCCGTTGAAACGTCCCCTTGGAAAAATTGTACAAGACTGTGTTTAAACTGACTCATGTTATTTTTAGCGCAACGCAATCTGACTTTCAAAAATCCCTACAAAGGAGAGGGCCCTGACTAACATTATCCTATACGTTTCACAAATCTCGTACCTCACAAAAATCTTGGTTACTCGAACTACTGCAATACAGCGAGCACCACTACTGCCAGCTAAATAAAAGATTCAAACTACTGAAGGCACTAACTACTGATAGGCATGGTTAGCAAATGAAAGATTTTGATAGAGAACAAACAATGTATTTACCTCAATAGTGATCAAAAGTCATAATGCATATAGCAGTTCATGCCATCCAGTCTTACAGATTTCAAAACTACGCCATCTCTCTCCCCACATCCACCATTGCTGCGGCACACCTCCAACTGCGCAAAGCTACGCACTGTTCACATCCAGCTGCCCAACACTACAGTGGCGAGTATTACAACAATGCCAACCAGCCACTGACTGCACACAGATCAGCCAGTGATTTTTCATACAGAGCGCAATGTTGCGTTACCAATAAGAAAACCTAAACAGCCTACTTACATAGCCCCCATGCTCCCCAAAAAAAATTTTACAAATTGTTTTGGGCACTGGCCAATACAGATTTGAAAAAAAATTTCATAATTATAATTACAATAACAAAGAAATCAAATGCACACACTTATTGATACAATGTTGGTCAAAATCTAAAGTTTTCTCACAGTCCATATAGACAGTCCTGATCATTCATCACAGTAAAATAGCAGTGTTTTTCTCATAGACTGAGCAATAAAAGAAAATGCACACGGAAGTAGTGGATTTCCATGCAGTCTTGAAGAAGTAGTGTTGTCCTTCCAACGGAAAGACAGTGCTGACTCTTGACATGAAGACAGGTAAAGGGCCACAACAGAGCAAACCCGGGCAGAGTCAGTCGAAGTTTTGAAGAATATTGGTAGGTAGGTCAACACAGAGTAGACCCATTGTAGTCTTGGTAGAGATTACGGTATTGGTGGGCCATCAGAGGTGCAGACCCACTGCAGTCCTTGTGGAAATAATGGTATTGGTGAGTCATCAAAGGTGTAGACCCATTGTAGTCCTTGTAGAGATGGCTAGCAGCCAACTGTTGCGACTGTGCAGGTGCACAATCACCATCGAAGAGTCTTGTGGACAATATAGCAAGTCCATAAACCACCACTTGTCCACTAACAAAGAATTTGTTTGAAATGTCCTTAGAACAAGCAATGCTGTTATCCAGTCCCTTGCTGAATTATTAACACATGTGCAAACACTTTCAGTCCCTACTTCTCACATATTGTCCATATACTATGACCAACAGAAACGTGTGCAGTGAAATGTAACTTACAAATTGCTTAATTTGATCAACTGGTGTCAATTACAATTTTATTACATAAGAATACAATAACAAAGGTACAAAATATATCATTAAAGAACATAATAGTACAGATAACATTTGCAGTAATACAGGCTTTACAAGAGAATCGAAATAACAAATACATCAGTGTTACAGGAATTATGACATAAGTAAATACATAAAAGATCAGAATAACTTTTGAAACATCAATTTCACACATGAGCATTAAAACAGAACAGATAAATAATGTCTAAACATCTTTACAAAGTAAATAACATATTATTAATGCAAATTATATTTGAGGATAACAGTATTCCTCATCATAGTGAATGTAGCTTAGTATGAGAAGAGAAAAAAATCTATGAAGCAGTAGACAGAGACAGGAAGAAAATAAATACACAAGGGTACACAAACACATAGTGGGATAACACAAAAGGAAAGGACAGGGTTTGTTTTCAGGGTAACATTTAGTACTGTAGTCCAACCCAAAACTTCATTCCATCGATCGTCCCTATTATTTCAACATTTACTCCAGCCAAAAAAAATTCCATCCAAGCATGCTTTCTGTATTCTGTTCACATCCTCTTTCAAAAATAGTTTTTCTGCACTGTACACTACTTTTTTGGCCAAACCATTTTCTTATAGCTTCTCAATGCTTTTCTTCTAATTCGTCATAGTTAGTTTCTTATATAGTCTATCCTCTCTTAAGCTAACTTAAACCTACTGAGCTCAGATGCTAAACTAAGGGACTACGCAATGCAGCAGCACAAAACAATGAATACAAAGAGCAATGAAAAAAATGGATGTTGCCCAACACTACAATGGCGAGTATTACAACAATGCCAACCAGCCACAGACTGCACACAGCACAGCCAGTGATTTTTCATACAGAGCGCAATGTGGCGTTACCAATAAGAAAACCTAAACAGTCTACTTACACCGTCAATGCGAACAAGAGGTGACCGAGACTTGTAACCGATGGCACCCCATACCATCACGCCGTGTGATACGCCAGTATGGTCCAATGTGCGTTCACCGCGATGTCGCCAAACACGGATACGACCATCATGATGCTGTAAACAGAACCTGGATTCATCTGAAAAAATGACGTTTTGCTATTCGTGCACCCAGGTTCGTCGTTGAGTACACCATCGCAGGCGCTCCTCTCTGCGATGCGATGCGATCAAGTAGAGCCATACCGATAAGATGCCTGTCGACTGCTAGTGATATGAGGCCTTTGGGATCCAGCACGGCGTTCCGTATTACTCTCCACAACCCACCGATTTCATATTTTGCTAACCGCGATTGGATCTCGACCAACGCGAGCAGCAGTGTCGAGATACGATAAACCGCAATCGCTATAGGCTATAATCCGACCTTTATTAAAGTCGGTAACGTGATGGTACGCATTTCTCCTCCTTAGACGAGGCATCACAACAACGTTTCACCAGGCAATGCCGATCAACCGCTGTTTGTGTATGAGAAGTCTTTTGTAACCTTTCCTTATGTGAGCACGTTGTAGGTTACCTTGTTTGAATGCTCTAAAAAGCTAATCATTTGCATATCACAGCAACTTCTTCCTGTCGGTTAATATTCGCGTCTGCAGCACGTCATCTTCTTCGTGTAGCAATTTTAATGGCCATAGTGTACATAGGACCAGAATTTTCTCGTATTCTCTGCCAGATCTTTTGCTAAGGTACTAGGGTGGCAGTAGTTGTATACAGATCTTTTCGCTATCGTCATTTGCGCGTTTTCTTTTGAAGAGAAGCAGGGAAATGTCATTTTGGTAACAGAAGGAAGTGTGTGTGTGTGTGTGTGTGTGTGTGTGTGTGTGTGTGTGTGTGTGTGTGTATGGGGGGGGGGGGGGGGGCAGTAGTAAGACTTTTATAATGAGTGTAAGGTCTAAGTAAAGCGTGCGGGTCCATTTGGTACAAATGGATGTCGGCTGCAGAAGCGATGCAAAGATGAAGAGGTTTGCAGGGGACAGATTAGCGTGGAAAGCTGCATCAGATCAGACATCGAACTCAAGACAACAACAATAACCAACAGCACCGAATCTTCTAAGTAGCGTTTCCGAACGAAGGGATCTGCGGCTAGAGCAGCCTCTACAAACTCAACGAGGTCATCCGTCAGCTTCGTATGAGACGTAGTGGGCCTCGGAAGAAAACTCGTCTGTCTGTTGCTGGGGCTTTGGGACGCCAGGGCGTCCGGTTTTAGCCGGCGCTATCTGGAGTGGCGCCTGGAGGAGGAAGGCCAGCCCCCACGTGGCCCCGTGCCTCATCTGCGCTCAGGCGGCCTGCAGTCGCAGATAAGGCGCGGCCATGCGGTCTGCGGGCTGACGCAGGCGCTCAGGGCGAGGGCACGGCAGCAGGGAGCGCAGCTGGAGGAAGGGGCCGCGGGAAACACGCCGATGCCGGTTACGTCTTCCTTGCACGCTGTGTGGTTCTTCAGTGCCTAACAATACCACCACTTGCAGAGTAGGTTATAAATCAGATTAATAATGTTGCTCACACGGCATATGATCGCTTTATCGGGCACAACAAAGCTACTGACTGTGGATGGTATCGTCAGAATGGAAGTAATGAAGTCACTGTAAAAAAAGTCATTTATTTTGGCACTTACCTTGAATGGATACCCACGCAGATTTCGTCGATGATGTTACGGCTCATCTTGTTGATTCTAGGGTGATTCCACTTTGACTGCTAAAAGGTCCAGATCCGTTTTTAGCAGTATTTCAAGACCTAACAAATGCGTGTTTCAGGAAATTCTTAATGATCAAACAATCTCAGATAAGAACAGTGGTATGGTAGAAATAACTTTTGACTAGAGAAATTTGTTAACAACGAGTACAGTATTAAGTGTCAGGAAGTCGTTTCTGAAAGTATTTGTATGGAGTGTAGCCATATATGGAAGTGAAACATGGACGATAAATAGCTTAGACAAGAAGAGAATAGAAACTTTCGAAATGTGGTGCTACAGAAGAATGCTGAAGATTAGATGGGTAGATCACATAACTAATGAGAAGGTACTGAATAGAATTGGGGAGAAGGGAAGTTTGTGGCACGACATGACTAGAAGAAGCGATCGGTTGGTAGGACATGTTCTGAGGCATCTGGGGATCACCAACTTAGTATTGGAGTTAAGCGTAGAGGGTAAAAATCGTAGAGGGAGACCAGGAGATGAATACACCAAGCAGATTCAGAAGGATGTAGCTTGCAGTAGGTACTGGGAGATGACGAAGCCTGCACAGGATAGAGTAGCATGGAGAGCTGCATGAAACCAGTCTTAGGACTGAAGACCACAACAACAGCAACAATTTTTGACTTGGTGTTCACGAGCCACATTTTATTAAACTTCTTGTAAATACACATATGCTTCTTCTTAATTGTCATATCAACAAGAAAACAGTTTTGTATCAATCTTCATATATTTACTTTCCACTTAAACCAAACACAAGACTTGACTGTTCTTTTACAAAGCGAAATAACAACTTAAATTCTGCAAAGTGAAACAAAGACTGCTGTGTGCATATTCGCGCCAAAACCGTTACAAGTAAGTCAAAGATTATGACAGTCTCTCAGAAGTGAATACACACAAGAACCATATCATTGTAATACATCGATACATCGGAGTACCTATGCATTAATAAAAGCAAATGTGAATACTGTCACAAAAATATGTCCATTACTTCACAGAAAAATAGTACGATATTACTGGTATCGAGAACTGGGGTTGGAGTGCCGTAATGGTCACATAAATAAAGAACCATTACAAGTGGATATAGGAGAGAGGACCAGATGCTGTTCGTGAACCGATAATATATCTACATCTACATCTAAATGGAAACTCTGGAAATCACATTTAAGTCAATTTTGTCATATGATGACATGATGGAGACCACGGCTGTTGTTTGAAGACAAATCTTGATGGTGTTAGGACAGCAACCAGCCATATATTTGTGGCTGGTTGCTGTCCTAACACCATCAACATTTGTCACATTTAAGTGCCTGACAGAGGGTTCTGACAATAATTTATTCGACATATCAAATAAGAAAAAAATAGCAGAATGAGATTTTCACTCTGCAGCGGAGTGTGCGCTGATATGAAACTTCCTGGCAGATTAAAACTGTGTGCCCGACCGAGACTCGAGCTCGGGACCTTTGCCTTTCGCGGGCAAGTGCTCTACCATCTGAGCTACCGAAGCAGGACTCACGCCTGGTCCTCACAGGTTCGAAGGAGAGCTTCTGTAAAGTTTGGTAGGTAGGAGACGAGACACTGGCAGAAGTAAAGCTGTGAGGACCGGACGTGAGCCGTGCTTCCGTAGTTCAGATGTTAGATCACTTGCCAGCGAAAGGCAAAGGTCCCGAGTTCGAGTCTCAGTCGGGCACACAGTTTAATCTGCCAGGAAGTTTCAATAAAAATAACAGAAAACTTTGTTCCTGTATTAGTGCTAACAGTAGATTGAATGTAAAAATATGCAATGTTAAGCCAAACGTTATGATCACTGCCCACCGCGCCGTTGGATGCCGCCTGATGGCGTCGAGGGCACGTTACACGGTAACAAATGAACATAAGGGAAGTAGAAATTGACGAGCGATCACGCATGTGGGGAAACACGTTGAGACTGACGAGGGGCAGCGCCTGCGTACGAATATCTCGGAAACGGCCAAGCTAGTAGAATTTTTACGTGCTACTGTAGTGCAAGTCTACGGAAAGTGGTAGAGGAACTGCGAAACTGCCACTAGGCGCTAAATGGTTGGACGTCCACGACTCTTCACAGGACGGCGGCTTCGGAGTCTTGTCTGCTCTATAATCAAATGGCTCAGAGCACTATGGGACTTAACATCTGAGGTCGTCAGTCACCCAGAACTTTGAACTACTTAAACCTAACTAACCTAAGGACATCACACACATCCATGCCCGAGGCAGGATTCGAACCTGTGACCGTAGCGGTCGAGCGGTTCCAGGCTGAAACGCCTAGAACCGCTCGGTCACAGCGGCCGCCTGAGCTCTATAAAGTAGGATAGGTGGTGGTCTGTGCCATCTCTGCCGAAAGAGCACAATGCTGCTGCAGGCTCAAGTGTTTCAGTGCACACCATTCACCGTATATTGTTCACCATGGAGCTCCGCAGCACACCACACCTACGTGATCACATGTCGACCCAACGACATTGTTACTTACCAATGCTGGGGGGACGGGACCAGCGGGATTCGACCGACGATTATTGGAAACGTGTCGGCTCTTCTGCTGCATCACATTTTTGCTATTCATTTGGGCAACTTTTAGATTGCGAACATCCTTGAACACATGAGCCCAATCCTGTTCCGCAACAGTGCCACTTATTTGAGATGCAGATGAAGACGGTTACAATTGAGGTGCTGTTGTGGAGCGCAGCATATCACCATTGTGCAGGTAACATTTTAATTTCAGGGCCATCAGGAGCAATATCATTAACTAATCACAACTTCGATTAGCTTACTAATATAATTAATATTTCAGTCCTCGTGGCCGCGCGGTTCTAGGCGCTTCAGTCCAAAACCGCGCGACTGCTACGGTTGCAGGTTCAAATCCTGCCTCGGGCATGGATGTGTGTGATGTCCTTAGGTTAGTTAGGTTTAAGTTGTTCTAAGTTCTAGGGGACTGATGACCTCAGATGTCAAGTCCCATAGTGCTCAGAGCCATTTGAACCATTTCAGTCCTCAGGCCATAAAACACATATTTAAATGTGCATTTCGCAGTTGCAATAGTCAGTCAGACTCTTTAAATGCTCCATTTGAGTGTAACTTCTGGTACAACGGATCATGTACTACACGTCTTCTAACGTTTACGCTGTGAAATGCGCAACTAAATGTGTCTCTTATGGCCCGTGGATGGTTAGATTGTGAACGAAAGCAACTGTCAATAATAAATACAGAGTTTATTACGTATTGCAGTTGCAACTTTATTAAAGATTTTGCTCACCGCTTATACAAAATGCTTAATTTTATTTTTTTCAGTGGCACAACTTCCATCCAAGGACAGCACATCACAGGCTGTCAGAGTCACTGCTTCACAGAATATTTTGAAATACAAGTGCCAGAAGTGATTGTTGTTGCTACAAATCGCAATTAAGCCGCACGCTCGGCAGTCATGTACAGGTATGCTCCTAATATATTCCAAACATTGTTCATACTGAAATTTCCATGGCTGCCGATTTTACTCCTGGCACCATTCAATCGAACTTCCTTGTCTGATGTTGATAAAAAGCACCTTCCGAACAGGCCTTGAGGGCACAACGGTACCGACTGCGACCGGCCGCCGTGTCATTCTTAGCCCTTTCGCGTTACCGGATGGGGATACGAAGAGGCATGTGGTCAGCACACGACTCTCTCGGCCGTCGTCAGTTTCCATGGGCGGTTTGATGCTGATCACGGTGCCTGCGAATCATTATAGGAATAGTACACGATTCTTATAACCATGTCACACAGATTTCCTCCTTGTCATTTAGAATTAGCATTTACTGTAGGGCAAGTGAGGAAGTTCACGTCACTGCTGAGCGGGAAATATCCCACGTGTTGAAAAGCTTAAGTGTGGCGTACTGTAAACTGCAAACCTGTGCTGTATGCATCTAGTAATTGCTGAAATAGCAATGGACACGCAAAAATAATAGAAAAAAGGAAAACCTCCGATGATGCCTAGTATGTCCACGTGAAACGTGTTTGTTTAAACGTAAAATAAAACAGCTGCAAATACTAAGAATTTTATTTGTCCATACGTACCTCTTCATTACACCCACCTTGGGAAGTATAACTCGCTCTTTCTCTAACAAACAGTTTTGGTTCTATAATGACTGTACTATTTAGCGCCACGTGACTGTAATCGCTGTTTGGTCATAAATTTTGGGTGTGTCTGTTGCTGAAGGGGCGCTGCTGTTTTCAGTTACTAGAATGTACTTTGCCTCGCTTATACGTCACCTCAAATCCATACGACTATTGTTCGTGTCCGTTAGATGTCGCGTGTGTTGAGTCCTCAATGAAATGATATTCAGACGTAGATATACCGAGAGGTGCTGCGTCTCTTCGGTGAGCTATAAAGGCTGCTCTGCTGGAATCCAGCAGCACGGACGAAGACGACTGCAGAATCGATTTGGCTTTGAGGACTCTCATCAAATTATACAACGCAAATAGCCAAACATTCCAGAATGAGATTTTCACTTTGCAGCGGAATGTGCGCTGATATGGAACATCTTGGCAGATTAATACAATGTGCCGGACAGCGACACGAACTGGGGACCTTTGCTTTCCGCGGGCAAGTGCTCTACCAATTGAGCTACCCAAGCACAACTCACGCCCCGTCCTCACAGCTTCACTTCTGCCAGTACCTCGTCTCCTACCTTACAAACTTCACACAAGCTCTCCTGCTAACCTGCACACAGTCTTAATCTGCCAGGAAGTTTTAGACAAACGTTGTTCCCCGTTACAAGAATGGTGAAAAGGAGGTTTAATAAAAGATACATTTTTTTCTAAATTTCACTGCTTGTGTAGTCACAAATTAGGTTAATTTACTCGTCTTGACCCATTTTTACATTGATAGTCATATTAGATACTCACTTTACTGTCGACTTTCTAGAAGATTACAGAAATTTTGACTTTTCAGTAGATTCTACTGATCTCAGAATATAATCTCTAAAGAAAAGAAGTTGTACTTCGAGCATTTGTAGATACGGAGGAAACTATCCACATAGTTTTAAATAATGCAAGAAGCCAAAATTACCTGCAACTCGTACATGAACTACACTCCAGATAGACGACACTGAGTTACTACGGACGCACAATGATAAAGCACTATAGGAAACCAAGAAACTGAGAAACAATAAATAAAAATATAAGGTTTTCTGAAGGCACTGTGATTCTATCAGAGGCGACATAAGGCCTGGAATATCACTTGAACGGAATGATATTGTTCAAAAGATATTATAAGACGAATATCAGCAGTGGCGAAACGAGAATAATGAACTGCACTCGAATTGCTACTTGAGCCGCATAATAACTGACAATTGCAGAAATAAAAAGTAAACACAATGATGAGCCATTACATTATGACCACCTGCTTAAATACCTAGCTTGTCTGTCTCTGGTATTAAATACATAATTGATTCTGCGTATCAGGGATCAGACAGATTGGCGCTAGGTGTGTGGAGGCATGTAGTATTAGATGTCTAAGCACAGGTCATGTACGGTAATTTGCGTAAATAATGAGCCACTGATTTGCACATACGGTTATGACGTCCGATAGCGACGCAAATGGGTTGCGTAGGAATTACATCAGGCGAATCTGCTCACCGAGACGTCAACATGAGTTCACTATAACGCTCCTTTAACCACTGTAGCACTGTTCTTGCTCCGAGACATGGACAATTATATTGCTGAAAGATGACATCCGCCAATGAAGACATCAAGCAAGTGGGTGGTTCGCAGCCGTCAGCGTGTCTTCGATTACCATCAAACGTCCCATGCAGCAGAATGTCTGGCATAGCAAAATATTGCTACCTCCAGCCTGCGTCCGTGGCGTGCAGCACTTTTGGAGCCGTCGTTCACCTCGATGACGGAATTTGTATAGACGACTAGCGACCTAGTATACAAAAAATGTGATACAGTCGAAAAGCTGACACCTTTGCATTGATCGACTGCCAAATCCTGGTGGTCCGACGCCCACTGACATCGTAACTGACGATGTCACTGGCAGGGGTGGTCTGCTGCGGAACTCCAAGTTCCATGATATACAATGAACGGCGTGCTCTGACAAGGGCACGCCACGACGCTTGGAACTCCAAGTTCCATGATATACAATGAACGGCGTGCTCTGACAAGGGCACGCCACGACACTTGGAACTCCAAGTTCCATGATATACAATGAACGGCGTGCTCTGACAAGGGCACGCCACGACGCTTGGAACACGGATTTACTGCAAACTTCGTACACTCGTAGCACTCCGTAAGGACAACAAAATGTGTAAGCAGTAGCGCGTCCTTCTCAACCGTTATTGAGAAAATCGCAAGATAATTTCGGTGTCGTCGAACATATAGCCGTGCGTGGCCATTTTAACCACGAAGCGGCTGCAGCCGAGTGGTGGCAGCACGGTAGCTCAGCGTGTTCGGTCAGAGGGTCAGCTGCCCTCTGTAGTAAGAAAACTGAGTTAATGGATCAACGACGAACTGAAACGGGTGTCTTGTGACGTCCGCCCCAACCAGGTACGAAGAACGAAGACGAACAAAATAGCATGTTCGGTCAGAGCGTTAGCTTACCTTTATAATAAAAAAAGCCGGGCGAACGGATCATCGAGCAAACTAAACGGGTGTCATCGGACGCCCGCCCTGAACAAATTCAGCGAACAATATAGAACAATTTTTTTTAAAAAAAAGTGGTTGTCGTTCAAGCCGCTGGATCGCTGGACCGAGTTCCGTTCGGTAGTTCTTTTTTTATTTTCAGCGCAGTCATTTTTTACTATTTATATTAAAATTGATATAATGGAAGAAATACGCGTAATCGGATGAACTTTTATTAAATTTACAATGTTATTTGGCAGTCTACTAATTTTTACTATTACAAATAATGTAATATTCATCCGATTACACGTATTTTTTCCATTATATTTATTGTAATATAAATAGTAAAGAAAATGACTGTGCTGAAAATAAAAAAAACTGACGAACCGAACTCGGTCCAGCAATCCAGAGGCTTGAACGGCAACCACTTAAAGAAAAAATGTTCTGTATTGTTCGTTGAATTTGTTCAGGGCAGACGTCCCCGATGACACCCGTTCAGTTTGTTCGTTCATTCGTTCGCTCAGATTTTTTAAACTCTAAAGTAAGCTAAGGCACTGACCGAATACGCTGAGCTACCGTGCCGGCACCACTCGGCTGCAACCGCTTCGTGGTTAAAATGTCCACGCACAGACATATATTTGACGACCGAAATTATCTTGCGATTTTCTCAGTAACGCTTGAGAAGTGCGGGCTACTGCTCACACATTTTGTTGTCCTCATGGAGTACTACGACTGTACGAAGTTTACAGTAAATTCGCGTTCCAAACGTCGTGGCCTTCGCTTGTGAGACACCTGTGAATGCTCCAGCATTGTGCTCTTTCCACAGGGGTGTCTCAGCTCATCTATCGTACTTCACAGAGCAGACGAGCCTGCGAACCCCACGTTCTGTGTAAAGTCGTGAAGTTCCAACAATTCGGCGCCTAGTGGTAGTTTCACTGTCTTCACCTCTTTCCGTAGATGATCACGGAGGTAGCACGAGAACATTCGACTGTCTTCGCTCTTTTCGAGATACTCGTTCACAGGCTCTTCGTCGTAATAATCTGCACTTTGTCAAAGTCACTTATCCTAATGTATTTCTGTTGTGTACATAGTTGCGCGTAGTCAACGCATACACAACTTTCCCACTAAAGCGCGCCCAGCTAAGCACAACAGCGCAGGCGCAGCGCTCATCCGTCTCCGCTCTACAAGATGGCGCTGCCATAAAGACGGACCAAATTCTGCTTCCGCCGGTCCGCGCATTAATACGTAACGCAGCCAGTGAGATTGCTGCTAACGTAGAACCTTTTCTCCTCGCGGATCACACTCGCGCAGTGATACACGAGTGTACAGACATCCGATTAGTTTGCATTAGTCTGCATTTGTCTGCACCAGTCTGTACCACTCTGCATTAGTCTGTACCAGTCTGCATTAGTCCGCCTTTGTCTGTAGTCAAGTTTCAGTCTGCGCCTAATAAGATTATCATATTCCTGTACATAGCCATCAAGAGAAATGAATTGACACTTTGTCAAGTATCAGAGATATGTGAGAATAAGATTAACGTACCAAGACCAAAGGAACTTCATATTGTCAATTGTAAACAGCATCCAGAAACAAGTTACGTAATTTCTATGCTTTTTATTATTTTAATAAATGTGTGTGAAAATTAACCAAGTTCTGTTTAAAGATGGTGACCGTCAATCTCCTACTCTAAGCGTGCAAGTGGCATTTCTATCGTCTGAACTAACGGCAGAAGATAAACACGCCACGATACGACCACGAGACATATTGCTGATAATCGCCTACTTCGTTAGAGCGACAAGTCAAATAATCTGATGGTTTGTGTACCGAAGGTCGTACAGTACGCACACCACAATTTCCTGTTGTGCAACCATATATCCGCTACGGTGATGCCTCGCCCATGTCTGCTCCGCTTACATACTTTTGCTACCTCGTGACTTGCCCACAACGCAACCAGGCGGCATCTAACTTCGCGGTGGCAAATGTTCATAATGTTTTGGCTTATCAGTGTAAAAGGCATTGCGGCGGCACCAGAAAAAGTTTTCTTCATTAAGCCAAATATATCAAAATTTGATGGAAATTGAAGTGCGAAAAATTGTTTCCTTCCGGGGGGTGAAGCGTCGTATGGATTTCAGTCGTGGGTGATAAGCATGTCAGACAAGAAGACTTTTTCAAATGTCGTGCTATACAAAACTGCTGACGATGACATGGGTAGGTGGGATAACTTCTACGAAAGTGCTGAATGGATTTGGCGAGAATATAAATTTTTCGTAGGGCTAGATTAAAAGAAGTCCACCTCTGTAGCTGCTTGGTCAGTCGACTTCAATGCGGGGGATATGGCTTCGGTTCCTGATACTGCCAGGGATGTGTCCCTGGAATCGAACCTGGGTCTCTGGATTACTTTTTATTCATATTTTTTTACTGCTCTGCAGGGAATTTCGTTTTATTCATTCAGAGAATTACATGAATACTAAAATAGGAACAAAATAAAATAAAAAGCTATCTTATGTCTCAGTTAACTGAATTATATTAACTATTTTTTCACATAAAGCTTAACAGTATAACAAACGACCAAACATACATAAAACTGAACTCGCAAAAAATTAGTATACTTTGGAAAGTTAAAAAAAATCTGAAACTGAAAACCAGAATAAAATATATTAAAAATAAAATACTTCACCAACTATGTTTCAAATTTCAATGAGTGTCATTCACATATTATGTCAAATCCCGCTACTTACGTAACAGTTACGTTGAATTCCAGTAGCAACTGCTCCACTGACAGAACACAAATAATATTTCTGTTTCGCTTGAAGGTTATATAAACTTAACATTATTCTTCAAAAAATAAACAAACAAAAAACACGCAGCATAATGCAGAGTTTGACTTCCAATACACCGACTACTCTTTCATCTAGATATGTGTTCTCGTATTTATACAGTATTCACGGAATCGTATCTTCCGTCAGTCTTTCAACGGATCGATAATTTGACTTGTCCTATCCTGGAGGTTCCAACCATGGTGAGTGCATTGAAACGCACTCCATAGGAAGTTCTGGTTGCTCACGATCTTCAGATGTTGTTCCTGTAAAAAGGTTGAAAGGTCCATCGCATTCTTTGGTCCATCTCTGAAAGAATAGAGCACCGTCTGGCCTCGAAGCCACGTTTCGCATTTGTTTTAGTATGTGTTCATAATTCCCATCCGAGAAGAATGCAGTCCCTGGTCCAACGTTGTGTTGTCCTATTCAGAGTAAGCAATCGATCATTTGCGTCACCAGACACCACAATTCCGCAGAGGGTCCGGACATGACGCGGTATTCAGCGTTGTACAGAGTTCGACACCTAGAGAACATTGGTAAATCCGTCATATAAATCGCGTGGAGTCTGGATCACGCGAAGTTTTTACCATTAAACGTCTGGTAAGACATTCCACTTGTCATTGTGTCTAAGGAAACGTGGTGTGTCGATCGCCATACTACATGCCAGTTATCGATATTTGGTTCCTCCTCTCAACAAAACTCCTACGTCGTCCGGCCATTAGTAACTAATAGATGTCACTGGTTTGGTTTCCGGCAGAGCCATCTGAACATAGCTGTATTCGATAATAAAAAGCAGGTTTTTGATGAAATGACTGGGAATGTGCTGGACCGCCACTGCCACCATTCGAGCAACTATGGTTAGCTTTTTCCTTAAAATTCCTCTCAAATATATCTCACGTCGTCCCCATAATCTTAACATCGTGCTGATTCGTAGCGCCGCCGCTCAGTTGTGAATACTGGCGTCACCCAGTCCACGCCTACCAAGAGGGAGGATAAGAGCGTACTTGGACAAAGTGCTAGGTAGGTGTTTACATATGTAGGTGTAAGGCCCCTGTAATGTTCCTCCCTCGGACATGGTTGTGTGTGTTTCTCCTTAGGATAATTTAGGTTAAGTAGTGTGTAAGCGTAGGGATTGATGGCTTAGCAGTTAAGTCCCATAAGATTTCACACACATTGGAACATTTCTTTTATGTTCCTTTTGACGCCCGTCCGGGATGAATATTGTTGTTGGACTAACGGAAGGATGTGTAGTACCATCATGGCTGATGGATTCCTAGAAGTGCCTATATGTTTTTACCAACGATATACGCCACAGAGCAACGTAAAACTGTGAGAAACTACAACAGTTTCTCATAGGTTTTGGTTGGCATTTCAAGGTATCCATGAGCCGTGAGGGTGCTACACATCCTTCTGTTAGTCCTACATCAGTATCAATCGTCACAGATCTGTTCACATTTACGCGACTGCAGCGGGCCGTTCCGTAATTGTTGATCCAGTCTAAATCCACACGTGTAACATTTTCATTCTACACTACCAACACCAGGTCATACGCACACGCCTCGCACTTAAATGTATATCCTTGCAAAGACAATCCTGTCAAACGGTGACGAACGCAGCAGAATAAAGCATCGAGGGCAGTGCATATAATATCGTAAGTAAGGGACATCCTTTTATGACTGGACTCGCTAAAATGAGAAATTTCGTGGTATGTCCATTGACGAGTACTTAGTAGTTGACATTGCGGGTAGCTGCACCACCACAATGGCAAATGACCGTGAAGTCGCATGTGCGTCAGGAGGTCTGCAAGATTGGTGTGGCTCACTCTGTCAAAGATTTGAGCAAAACCTGTCGACGCCAGTGGCCCGTGGAGGCTGCACGTCTTTCATAGGACCATCAAATCGCGATATTCACCAAGTGGCGTCGAGACGTTGTTCTCCGAGCCACGTTTGATCGAGTGAGATCACTTGGCGCAATATGCCTCGGAGGCGTGCTACTAATAGTCTGGTGAATATTTTAAAGACGAAGTTACCGAACATCATTGGTCGGCAGTCCCGTCTTCGTGCGCTGAAAAAGCCACCCGACGGTTTGTGCATTGGCATGATGTGGTGTGCGTACTGTAAGACCTTCGGTACACACACCATCAGATTATTTGACTTGTCGCTCTAGCGAAGTAGGCGAGTGTCAGCAATATGTCTCGTGGTCTTATCTTCTGCTGTTAGGTCAAACGATAGAAATGCCACTTGCACGCTTAGAGTAGCAGATTGACGGTGACCAACTTTAAACAGAACTTGATTAATTTTCACACACATTTATTAAAATAATAAAAAGCATAGATATTATGTAACTTGATTCTGGAAGCTGTTTACAATTGACAATCTGAAGTTCCTTTGGTCTTGGTACGTTAACTTTATTCTCACATATCTCTGATACTTTGTCAAGCTATGCTTATCCATAATTTGTCAAGTGTCTATACATTTCTCTTCATGGCTATGTACAGGAATATGATAATCTTATTATCGCAGAATGAAACTTGACTACAGACAAATGCAGACTAATGCAAACTAATTCAGACTCAGGCAGGCTGAGTAACCGGAGGTCTGTACACTCGTTATAATACCTCGAGCGTTCAGGTATCACTGCGCGAGTGTGATACGTGAGGAGAAAAGGTTCTACGTTAGCAGGAATCTCGTTGGCTGCATTACATATTAATACGCGGATCGGCGGAAGCAGAATTTGGTCCGTCTCTAAGGCAGCGCCATCTCGTAGTGCAGGGACGCACGAGCGCTGCGCCTGTGCTGTTGTGCTTAGCGGGGCGCGCTCTAGTGGGAAAGTTGTGTACGCGCTGACTACGCGGAACTATGTACACAACAGATGATGATCAGCCTCTCCACTTAAGTTGGTGCTAAGAGCACGTCAAGAGACATTAATCCGGGGCTGACCCGCCAGGTCCCTTAGAATTCGAAAGAGAGGCCATCTGGTCCCTGTGAATCATTCACCACTCCTCTGCTAATGGCCTCCACCGCTTCCTCCTCCATCAGTTGCGCTTCTGCCTCTGGTTCAGTGCGTCGTTAACGGCCGCCATATCGGCATCTACTGCAGTCTAAAACTGAGTGCAATGTTCTACGAAGGCGTTGCCGATTTCTTGTTGCGCTGTTAGGCGCCTGCCATCATCCTTGTCTACAACATGTACCAGCGCTCTCCTGTCATCTTTTGCTTTCGTTGATGATGTGACACATCGCTGGGCATTCTCCTGTAACCCGGTCTAGTGTCCGTGCCCTGACTACCGCACATTTGCCCTAATGGTGTTACAAGCAATCCCATTATAGTATTCCGACATTAATAGATGTGATGGGAAATGATTCTAAAATCTTTATTGGGCGAGTTGCTGTCCCTAATCGAAGTGCTTGACTTCTTAATGATCAGCATTATTGTTGAGACTGCTTGTCACTGAGTTGCTCATTATCGCAGTGGTTCAGCGCTTGGAGCTGTGGTTGTGTGACAGCAGCTGACCACGCCCACTGATCAAGCAGGGCGTGTCTGTGCGGCAGTGGTTGCAGACGTCCGCTGGGTAAATACATTACACCATTCTGCATTCTGAATGTTTATCTTCTCTAAGTGTCATCACAAATTTTACCACATCTGAAATAGGTATCTTATTTCATCTCTGTATGATGGTATTTTTCGATGAATGAAACTTATATATGCTTTGCTGAGCACATATGTCCATTTTCTCATGAGTTAGACATTTCTGCTTGGGTTTATGACGCTCACAAATGTATTCTTCCATGCTTACCACAGTGTTTGGGTCATTTCTTCCCACAGCTTTTTACCTTTTATGTGTTCTTCCATGTGAGCTAGACATTGAAACTTCCCCCTGGATTCTGAAGCCCCGAGGAGAAGAAGTAGCATGTTTCTGCCAGTCCAGTACAAGCACATTTTCTGTATAGTTCTCTGTTTGGTTTCAGAAAAGATATTCACATCACTAATAGAAGGACATGCTACATTCATTGTGGACATGTTCAGTGGAAATGAGAAATGTGAGTGCTGAACTCCACAAGCTACGTGATAACACATGCAGCCTACATGCTGTATTTAACTGCCTATCACCGAACGAGCACATAGTTACTCTGCTCAGCCATAAATTAAATTCTGCATCTTCAGCACCTAAATGAACTTCATGTTATTGTTACACTGTCAGCTGGTTGCCATATTCTTTCTCTGTGGCATCATGACAATGGAAAATTGCACTGAAATGCAGGGGGACCTGCAACGAATTGACGCATGGTGCAGGGAATGGCAATTGAATCTCAATGGAGAAAAGTTTAATGTGCTGCGAATACATAGAAAGAAAGATCCTTTATCATTTAGCTACAATATAGCAGGTCAGCAACTGGAAGCAGTTAATTAAATAAATTATCTGGGAGTAGGCATTGGGAGTGATTTAAAATGGAATGATCATATAAAGATGATCGTCGGTAAAGCAAATACCAGACTGAGATTCATTGGAAGAACCCTAAGGAAATGCAATCCGAAAACAAAGGAAGTAGGTTACAGTACTCTTGTTCGCCCACTGCCTGAATATTGCTCACCAGTGTGGGATCCGTACCAAATAGGGTTGCTAGAAGAGATCCAACGGAGAGCAGCTCGCTTCGTTACAGGATCATTTAGTAATCGCGAAAGCGTTGCAGAGATGATAGATAAACTCCAGTGGAAGACTCTGAGTGAGAGACGCCCAGTAGCTCTGTACGGGCTTTTTTTTTAAGTTTCGAGGACATACACTACAATATAATGGTGTAGATATTTATACAGAATTAAAACTGAAAGCATTTTCAATGTCACTGCAGTGTGTCTAGGTTTGAAAATCTGTACAAAATTAGCAGCCATTGTAGCTTACCCCTAATGGTATCTGCTACCATCTCGCTGACCAATTCTCAGGCGTGTATATACATTTATATACAAATTCCCTACTTCGTGCCCGATAAGCAAACTGAGTGCCATGTAATGGCACGATGTCACTTTTCAGTCGTTTCTCTGACAGTTATTTCTGTCAGTCCCCTGTCGGTTTCTCTGCCACCACCTGCCGCTGTCTGCCACATCCTACCACTTGAGACGTCATTCTGTCTGCCTTATTATTACGCCTTTGTAGTCTACTCAGAACGGACAGCGCATTTCAATGCTCCAGCAAGTGCAAAAGTGGAGCGGATATATTCAGCCAAGTGCAGCAACAGACGTTGCAAGAGGGTTGACCTGCATCAGGATGTTCAACATTGTTAATGAAGTGTAGGCGATCATCGTAACGTTGTACCATTAGGCTGTTGTGGTAATACTCAAAGTTGGGTTGCGCAACGTGTTCGGTGTTGTTCATACACACGCAACTGTATTTCTGTTGCCATGTAGTTCCACGATCTTCTGAGGGACCTTTCACCCGTGATGAACTTATTCAGAGCTCCATAATATGTCACTATACAATGCCTGACTGTTTTTGTAAATACATGTTTATGTGTATGTACCATGTAAGTGCAGTTTAGAAAAAGCCATGTGATTGAATTAGTTCCAGTGGGTCACAAGAGGTGTTTAGATATTGATCATGATTTACCTTGTTTTCGGTATACGAGGGTTATAGGGATCTGAATCATTATACTTCTCCGTAACAGAACAGGGATATTCAATTTTATTTTAGCTCGTGTACTTTCCGACCTTAATTCGTTAAGGAAGGCTCTAGGAAAACATTCAGACATGGGCAGTGGTTGAATTGGGACACAGGAGAGAAGTGTATGGGGGCTGGTGCTTTGGAGTCCGAGTACAGACTGGGAGATGGAGTGTTCCGTGGTACCATGCAGTCTGTGTCATATGGATCTTTAAGGTTTGAAGAACTCACCACTGCGTTCATTGGCGGTATTTACAATAAATTCTGCAAACTTTACTTAACGGTTATCTTGTTGTATCCAGGAATTAATAGCAGTTTTGTGCCCCTAGGTAGGGCTCGAGGGTGGATCCCCCATGTGTTACTTCCGGGATAGGTTTCGAGCATGACAATTTGAAATAATTAATAGGTGGCATCTGCTGACCCTAAACAAGGCTCTACGAAAATAATCGGTTATAGAGGGAGTAAATCCTCCATGTAGGGCTCTATATGATATCATTACGTTTTTGTTTCTTTGAGGTGGCAATGGCGGCCGTTGGCATGGCGATGCTTGTGATGGATTACTGCGGACTACAGTGGATGGTGAGAACTTCATCAGATCTCGATACGTGAGGGAGATGACTGCTAGTCGCGTGGAAGCCGGTGAAATCATTTTGGCGCTGGGCGCCGAGCGGCTGCGGTGCAGAAAACTGCCGGCTGCAGAAGGCAGCGTCCGCACCAGCCTCCAGGCGTCCAGCTAGCAGCGCCACGTGAGCAGCTCTGCGCCGCCGACTGCCGGCCGCCAGTCCTGACAGGCCAAGTGCCACTCAACACCCACGCGTCTTCCCCAAGTGCAAGTGTGGGTCTCAGACGTGTTGTAACGTAGTCAACAGCACGGTCTTCTGTGTTATTATTTACCCCGAAATATGATGCAGGTTTTGGGGGCGAGTTTCTTAATCTCTGGAGCCCAATCAGTGTCTTTTGTTTTCCTACATCCGCTACTTAACAGTAGTGTGCGAGTGCGCCACACATTTTGCTCCAAAAATTTTAAGACGCCCTTTCTGCCCTTGCATTGTTTGTGAATCAGGCATGTTTTACTAGTAACATATTGAACAGGAGTGTTTTCTGCATTTTTATTTACGCGAAATATGACGCGGATTTAGGAACGCGTTTTTCAATCTGTGAAGCAAAATCAGTCATTTTTGTTCCCTGCAGCCCCTGCTGCTCAGCAGTGTGTGTGTGTGCCAGACATATTTCACGACAAACGTTTTTATAACAGTCTCTTATTATTACGCGCTTTTTCACAGGAGTGTTTGCGTCTGAGGCTCGTTTCACTCATAACATAGTAATCAGGAGTGTTTTTTGCGTTCTTACCTATACGAAATATGACTCAGTTGTCGAGGGGCGCGTTTTTTAAACCTTTATGGACTTTACCAGTTATTATGACGCGAAATATGACGTGGATTTGATTTCAAATTTTGGAATAGTCAACGTATCTCTGTCGTATCTACTCAGTGTACGTCTTACAGATAGCCGATTTTCGACAGCATTTATTTAAACAGGGAATAACACGTGGCTGTGATATTTCATGTAGATTGAACCATTGTCGAAGAGCATTTTAGAATCATTTTGCCACAATCAACAAGAAAATGTAGCCCACAATTTCAATCTTTATAGAATTGCAGGGACATTGTATCGACGGTAATTATTATTCTGAAATCTAAACTAAACTCCCACAGGACAGTGTTCGAAGGCCCTAAGGTTCCGACCGGCCGTCATGTCATCCTCAGCAGACAGGCGCGACTGGATGCGTATATGGAGGGGCATATGGTCAGCATACTGCTCTCCTGGCCGTATGCCAGTTTACGAGACCGGAGCCGCTATTTCTCAAAGCAGGTCTTCAGTTTGCCTCACAATGGCTGAGTGCACCCAGTTCGCCAACTGTACTCTGCAGACCGGATGGTCACCTGTCCGAGTGCTAGGTCAGCCCACCAATGCTTCGGTGTTACCACTGCGGAAAGGCCGTTAGTTATTACCCTATCCACTATAGTTGGATAATAATTTGTAATTATTTGCATGTAATTGGGTAATGACCTCCACAATATTGCTCCTGATCTCACATTAAAGAGAGCAGGAGCTCAGCCAATTGCTCGAAAAGGAGGATGGGGAGGGGTGGTTGTGGGGTTGGTTGTGCAGGTGGTTGTCCAGCAAACAGAGAGGGCAGAGTGGCGATTGTGTGGGAGGATGGGTGGTGTGGTTGGGGGGAGTGCCGATGGTAGGAGTGGGTTGGGGACGGGTCACCTCGACCTTGACCCTGCGGGAGGGGTTACTTCATTTGCAGAAAAAAAACCATTAATCACAATGGCCTTCTGTTGGTTCCGCCCCATCACTTTTATTCATTTTCCCACTATGCGACTTAGTACCCTAGGATAGGGTGGTCGCGCAGGAGCCACGATGTCAGTCAGAAGCTCAACTGGCGGCTCGAGTACTCTAATAATAATAATGTCGTCCGACTAGGGGCTCCCGTCGGGTAGATCGTTCGTCAGGCGCAAGTCTTTCGATTTGACACCACTACGGCAACTTGCGTGTCGATGGGGATGAAATAATGAAAATTAGGACAACACAACACCCAATCCCTGAGCGGAGAAAATCGCCGACCCAGCTGAGAATCGAACCCGGGCCCTTAGGATTGATATTCTGTCGCGCTGATCACTCAGCTGCCGGGGGCCGACTCGAGTACTCTGACAGTTCTTAATCCAAACCCCGTATGAACAACAGCTACCACCCTGACATGGCTGTCACGATGCTTTAATTTATGTCCCATAAGGTCAGAAACGGTGACGCTGATTACTTTGAGGTACACCACATGCTTATGTTAGAGAAGCGGATTCCAATCATATCCTGTGCATCAGTTTTAATTTCTTCTCGTATAAATAGTTCCACTTCAAATGTCTTCAGACATGCAAATTCATTATTGAAGCTCATGTTGGTGGTAGATTGTCGGTATAAGTGAGCAATTATGGATCGGAAGTGCAAGCAGTAGCAAAGAGTAGTAGGAAGCAGACAACTGCGCTTGCGCAAAGCTCCACGGTAGGAACGTAGAGACTCACGCAGCTGAGCGCACTACCCTAAACGCCTTCCGTCGTATGTGGGTGTATCCGCGAAACGCCCCAAGTAGTGAGGATAACTGGCGAGGGACACGGTATCCGTAGTATGTGGACAACTTGAGAAATTTGGTCTGACCCGGGTCTGAATCCCGGTTTGGCACACATTTTCAACCTTCCTCATTGATTTTAATTAATGCCCACTCGCAGCCAGTGTATTTGATTTCTTAGTGTCGTAGAAACATTTATGTGGCACAAATGTTACGGGCATACCGTTCATCAGCTAGGGGCATTGTTTGGAGAGTCATCCCACCTCTCGCATTAAATAGTCACCACGGGGCATGTATTTATTGACAGAGAGTCGAGGAACTGAAATCGACTCAGTCCCAACAACAGTCCATGTTTTAACGACGGTGCCACCGGGCTAGGCTAGATCGATACTCCAGTGTCATTTGTCTTCGTGTATCTTATAGTAATTAGTAACGGATTTACACATTACGGTTTTCTGCGTAGAGCAATGGAAGGACACTTTTCTCTTCAGTGTGAGTGCGTAGCAATTGCGAAATGATTTATTGCTAAGCTCCTGTTTAAGTAAGCTTCAAAGTTGCATGTTTCAACCTGCTGTACACAAGAAACTTGGCCCCTCACGTATATGGCAGATGTCTAGCGCCAGGGAAATATTGAAATAATTAAGAAGAGTTGGAATCGCGCACAAAGTTAAAAAAAATGTATTTTAATTTCTTAAGCCTATAAAATAATTTGGAATTTTCTGCTTAAAATGTAACAAATTTGTTGAGAAATTGTAACTAGAAACATTTTCTTTTTTTTTTCAAAATTCTGTATGTGTTCAGGAGAAATAACTCTACCACTGATGTCTTCGTATTAAATTCTAGCATTTGCGAAAACGTTAGATGCAGAAGGCTGTGTATTTCATTGTCGTGTTGTAGAAACTTTGGTCTTCCAGTTGCAACCATTATCATTGCAACCAACTGTGTTTCGCCGGCTGAGGTAGCCGAGTGGTTGTAGGCGCTTAAGTGTGGAACCGCGCGACAGCTACGGTCGCATGTTCGAATCCTGCCTCGGCCATGGCTGTGTGTGATGTCCTTAGGTTAGTTAGGTTTAAGTAGTTCTAAGTTCTAGGGGACTGATGACCTCAGATGTCCCATAGTGCTCAGAGCCATTCGAACCAACTGTGTTTCAGTCCAGTTTTTGATCTGTGAGTTAGTGCTGGCTGACATTGATTCTATTGGTTCTACGTTCCTTGGAGTGCGTAATTATTTGAAAAGCGTAAGTTCCACTGGAATCGGTTTACAAACACTTTTTGTGTAAGCGCTTTTGCTTCAGTTTCCCATCACTCTCGAAATAGACATGCATGTCCCCATTGTAATTGCCTACTGGAGTTCCTTATCGCTACAAAAATTATATCTCAGTGGTTACTACGGAAGCAGCTAAGCCACGGTGACTTTCGGCATGCCAGTCATCTCAGAAAAGATCTTCATGTTTGTACTCAAAATCAAAACGGGTTGTTCAGCAACTTCATGTGAGCTCGTGTGCCAAAGAATATATTTATTAGGATAAAAACTGAAATGGGGGAACAGTGATTCTGTTATTTGACTCAGTAGTGGTCATCTAAGTACATTAAAGGTCGTGTAAAGACCTGACGTTATTCCTCTTGTTAGCACCATCAAAAGTCTCAGCTTCTGGACAAATTGCGATTAATTGAGGCTCAGTGTGCAGCTGAATTTAATACCAAGAAAGCAAGGGCAGCAAGAAGAATAAAGCTTCTAGGTGAAGATGAAACACGAAGATGTGGCCTGCTGCACATTTTTGATAATGAAATAAGAAATATTTAAGAATTTTCATAATAAATTACTTCTGTCGCATCTCTCAGCATTTGACGTTTTCAGTGTTATGCATACCTTTAGCTAACAAACTACTAAAGCGTTTTCAGAAATGCTATTAAGCAGTTTAAAAGCGCCACTGAACTAGAATCATCGTAATAACTGGATTGTTCTCTGAATCAGAAACATTTAAACGAAATTTTCCCCATTTAGAAATGTCTTATGGGTAAGGAATTAATAAATATTATACCAACATAAAATGAACATCTGTTCTCATTGAGTTCAAAATTTCAGTGTGCTTGGTATAACATCTCCACAGGATAAAGGTACATAACTACACCAAAGAGCGAGATAGGGCTTTACAAGTCCAGTTGAGGGCAAAACAGACGATTAATCATGCCAAGGTTGGCACGTTTATGCTTGTAAGTAGCTGTAACTTAAGAGCGCCACTTGGGAAATGTATCAGCATTTCGTTCCATACAATGTTTGGATTTTGAAACGATATAACTATCTTCGATGCAGCAAGAAAAGTTGCAAGCAGTGTCCGATCTGAGATCGAGACCACTAGTCTGTTTCCACGCTTCAAGTTTAATGTTCAGTGACATGAGGCGGAATGCCACTCTGGTATCACCAGTCGCTCGACTATATCAAACAGATGCAAACTGGATTTATCAGTATTATTATGCTTTCTTCCTTTTGAATCAGATTTTTGTCTGCGAGAATCACTGAGGATAGTGATACTCTTTGGCGGAGAAACGTTTATTCTCTTCCTCTACATCTTTGTTTCATCTATTTCAAGGCTGTCATGGATACGGTCCATCTCTCGCACGAAAAAAATTGTTTCCCCCGTTTTCTTTTCTGTCGTAGTAGTCACACAGATGTGCCAAAGAAACTGGTTTAGGCATGTATACTCAAATACAGAAATATGTAGATAGGTAGTATTCGGCGCTGCGGTAGATGATGCCTGTATATGACGACGGGTGTCTGGCGCGGTTGATAGTTCAGTTACTTCTGCTATACTGGCAGGTTATCAAGATTTTAAAAAAATGGCTCCAAGCTCTATAGGACTAAACATCTGAGGCCATCAGTCCCCTAGACTCAGAACTAAGTGAACCTAACCTAAGGACATCACACACATCCATGCCCGAGGCAGGATTCGAACCTGCAACGGTAGCAGCCGCGTGGTTCCGCACTGAAGCGCCTAGAACCACTAGCCACATCAGCCGGCTATCAGGATTTAAGTGAGTCTGTACGTGGTGTTACAGTCGGTGCACGAGCATTGGGACACGGTATCTCCGAGGTAGCGATGAAGTGACGATTTGTCTGTACGACCGTTTCACGAGTGTACAGCGAATATCAGGAATCCGCTAAACCATCTGATCTCCGACGTAGCTACTACAGGAAAAAAATTCTGCAAGAATGAGTCCAACGATGGCTGAAGAGAACCGTTCAACGTGTCAGAAGTGCAATCCTTCCGCGAATTGTTGCAGATTTCAGTCCTGGGCCACCAACAAGTTTCAGCGTGGGAACCACTCACCGGAATATCATCGATATGGGGTTTCGGAGCCGAAGGCCTAGTCGTGTACCCTAGATGACGGCACGATGTAAAGCTTTAAGCCCCACTGCAGTCTCTTCTGACGATGTAGGAAGATCAACATGTGGACACGTACATGTGATCTGCTGCGGAACATTTTCGACAATGTACAATGAACAGAGAGCTCCGAAACACTTACGTGTGCGGCATCTCCCCTATTTTACAGAGCAGGTCGTAGACTTCCAACCATTTAGCGCCAGCGGTAGTTTCACTGCCCCCATACCTCTTTCTGTAGACGCTGACAACTGTAGCAAATTAACACTTAAGCTTAACTTTTTTCTAGACACTCATTCACAGGTTCTGCGTAATAATAATCTGTCAAAGTTGCTGACCTCAATGGATTTCCCGATTTGCAGCCCTTACCTTCGCTAGGGTGATTCTTCGTCCGTGTATGTTCCGCTTACATTGTGTGTACTGTGTATTGAACCGGGGAACTGGAAACGACGGAGAGGCTTCGTCCCCCCGTTGCCCTCAGTGGTTCACAACCCCGCAACTGACCACAGCAGTCCACCAACCCCACCACCGGCCCACACAGAACCCAGGGTTATTGTGCGGTTCAGCCCCCAGTGGACCCCTTTCCCCCCGGGAACATGTCGTACCGGACGAATCCGCTTACATACTTTTGCTACCGCGACACCTGCCCACACCTCCACGAAGCGGCATCCAATGTCACGATGGACAGTGGTCACAATATTCTGGCTGTTCAGGGTATAAGCATTGGGAGTTTGAAACTACGGCTGAAGATGGGAACGTCGGTTTTCCGATATGAATCCGTAGTGGATTGATTTCGTAAGCAGAAGGAACGCGACAGCGTGAGGTTCAGCAAGGATACAAGTGGCCATCGACGGCCTGGAGCCAGGTACGCCACTCCTAGCGGCGCATCGGCGACAGCACAGCGGCCCCCTGCTGCGCGGCCGGCACTCGTTACGACTGATGAAGAGCCGCGGGGCGCCGGTTACGCCCTCTCCGCGCAGCAATTCCGCACCGGCGCGCTGGGCTCCAGGCCACGCCGGGGGACCTCCACCAGCCCCGCACTGTGCGCTGTTCCTCACTGAGGGGATTCCAGTAGCAAGTGCCGCAGCGGCCAACCCCAACCCCAAATGCCATAGACCTGGTCTTTACGTACAATCACATGCAAAACCCAGAATATTTGTATTGAACTCAGTATATTACCAGTAGAAATGAAATACGAGCGTGACTTAATGCCAGCCTAGTGTAACCGCACTATATATATATATGTTGTCACATACTGTTAGTGTGGAACGGAGTAATAACATGTTGTAGTTGTTGTGGTCTTCAGTCCTGAGACTGGTTTGATGCAGCTCTCCATACTACTCTATCCTGTGCAACCTTCTTTATCTCCCTATAACTACTGCAACCTACATTCTTCTGAATCTACTTAGTGTATTCATCTCTTGGTCTCCCTCTACCATTTTTACCATCCACGCTGCCCTCCAATTAAATTGGTGATCCGTTGATACCTCAGAACATGTCCTACCAACCGATCCCTTCTTCTAGTCAAGTTGTGTCACAACGTCCCTTCTCCCCAGTTCTGTTCAATACTTCATTAGTTATGTGATCTACCCATCTGATCTTCAGCATTCTTCTGTAGCACCACATTTCGAAAGCTTCTATTCTCTTCTTGTCCAGACTATTTTATCGTCCACGTTTCACTTCCATACATGGCTACACTCCATACAAATACTTTCAGGAACGACTTCCTGACACTTAAATCAATACTCGATGTTAACAAATTTCTCTTCTTCCTTGCCATTGCCAGTCTACATTTTATATCCTCTGTACTTCGACCATCATCAGTTATTTTGCTCCCCAAATAGCAATACTCCTTTACTACTATAAGTGTCTCATTTCCTAATCTAATTCCCTCAGCATCACCCGACTTAATTGGACTACATTCCATTATCCTCGTTTTGCTTTTGTTCATGTTCATCTTATATCCTCCTTTCAAGACACTATTCATTCCGTTCAACTGCTCTTCCAAGTCCTTTGCTGTCTCTGACAGAATTACAATGTCGTCGGCGAAGCTCAAAGTAATAACATGTTGCACTATAATCAGTGTCTTGTTTCTTCACACAACGTATCAAACGCGAGGGGACAGTGACACAGTTCTTAAACGACGTCCACCAAGAAATATATTTTACCTTCACCCACATCTTTAATGGACGATATATATACCTAAGATTTTAGTAATAAGAATGTTGCGGCGTCATTCAAGCACCGGCACGCCAGTCTGGAACGACAAACAGAGAAGGTTGTGAGAAGTCGTCAGCCAATCGCACGCTGACTGGGCCTCCCTCCATGACGACAACGCGACAGGAGCGGCTGCTATGTAATGAGGACATAACCGTCGCCACCGGCTAGTGACGGCCAGTAGAATAGGAGCTTGAAAACTAGCGACTTCCATAGCAGCGTTAACGCTAGTCACTTCGCTTGTGTTCTCTATGTAGCACAAACTTTGGATTGTTTATACTGAAGATTCGTTATTTTGTATGCCTCCTTTTGCTTGCGACTCATCTGAGTAATAGCCAAATTAAGTACTGTAATTTTCTTTTTGTAATAAAATTCATTAATACCACTTGTTTGATTGTTGTCTAGCGAACCGAGTATGCAGCGTTCCTAGACACAACAAAGATGAATGATGCTGTGCTTTTCTGTACGAAGTCTCGTCTGATGTAGCTGTCGACACTGGCCCATATTGCCTAAAACTCTTCACCCTCGAATAACTCCGACTACCTACATCTACTGCAGCCTGCTACTGAATTCATCCGTTGGTGTGCCACGACATTTGTTACACCCCAGACATTCCTCGATTATCAAAGTGACGATCCTTTTGCTGCCTCACGATGTGTCTTACCAACAGAATTCTTCCTTTATTCAATCTGCGCCGCAGATTTCTCCTCTCCCCAATTCCATCTAGAACCTCCTCATTAGTTATTAAATATGCCTATGTAATCTCAGCATACTGGGTAGCAACATATTTCAAAAGCTTATAATCCCAAATAAAGCCGGTGTTGTCAGATGTGAAAATTACCGAATTATCAGTTAATAAGCCACGGCTGCAAAATACTAAGACGAATTCTTTATAGACGAATGGAAAAACTGGTAGAAGCCGACCTCAGGGGAGGTCAGTTTGGATTCCGTAGAAATGTTGGAACACGTGAAGCTGTACTGACCTTACGATTTATCTTAGAAAATAGATTAAGCGAAGGCAAACCTACGTTTCTAGCATTTTTAGACATAGAGCAAGCTTTTGACAATGTTGTCTGCAATACTCTCTTTCAAATTTTGAAGGTGGCATCGGTAAAATACAAGGAGCGAAAGGCTATTTACAAATTGTACAGGAACCAGATGGCAGTTACAAGAGTCAAGGGGCATGAAAGGGAAGCAGTGGTTGGGAAGGGATTGAGACAGGGTTGTAGCCTCTCCCCGATGTTATTCAATCTGTACACTTGGCAAGCAGTAAATGAAACAAAAGAAAAATTCGGAGTAGGAATTAAAGTCCATGGAGAAGAAATGAAACCTTTGAGGTTCGCCGATGGCATTCTAATTCTGTCAGAGACAGCAAAGAACCTGGAAGATCAGCTGAAAGGAATGGATAGTGTCTTGAAAGGAGGATATCAGATGAACATCAACAAACGCAAAAAAAGGATAATGGAATGTAGTCGAATTAAATCGGGTGATGCTGAGGGAATTAGATTAGGAAATGAGACACTTAAAGTAGTAGATGAGTTTTGCTATTTGGGGAGCAAAATAACTGATGATGGTCGAAGGAGAGAGGGTATAAAATGTAGATTGGCAATGGCAAGCAAAGCGTTTCTGAAGAAGAGAAATTTGTTAACATTGAGTATAGATTTAAGTGTCAGGAATTCGTTTCTGAAAGTATTTGTATGGCGTGTAGCCATGTATGGAAGTGAAACATGGACGATAAATAGTTTGGACAAGAAGAGAATAGAAGCTTTCGAAATGTGGTGCTACAGAGGAATGCTGAAGATTAGATGGGTAGATTACATAGCTAATGATGAAGTACTGAATAGAATTGGAAAGAAGAGAAATTTGTGGCACAACTTGACTAGAAGAAGGGATCGGTTGGTAGGGTATATTCTGAAGCATCAAGATATCACCAATATCAACAATTTAGTATTGGAAGGCATGTGGATGGTAAAAATCGTAGAGGAAGATGAATACACTAAACAGATTCAGAAGGATTTAGATTGCAGTAGGTACTCGGAGATGAACAACCTTGCACAGGATAGAGTAGTATGGAGAGCTGCATCAAACCAGTCTCTGGACTGAAGACCACAACAACAAGTTCTCTTCTTGTCTGAACTGCTTACCATAACATTGTTATTTTCCTGTGAGCCTGCACTCCAAATAGATTCGGGAAAGACCTCCTATTACTTACACTTACACCAGATATTGACTAGCTCCTGTAATTCTGAAATACTTTTCTTGTTCAAACCAATATCAATTTTATGTCCTGTCTACCGTGTCAGACATAAGTTAGTTTGGTACCCTAATATCAATATTTATCTACTGCATTCAGTGCTCATTTCAAACAAGTTTCTTTATCATCGCCGGTTTTATTCGAATGTATTCCTTTACCCTAGTTTTACATCTGTTGATGTACATCTGATAATCCCGTTCTCAAGACTTTATCCGTAATGTTCAAGTGATCTTACGCTGTTTGCAACATTGCTGCGCTCCTCGTTTTAGGATAAGATGCAACAAATTCTGATTTAGAAATTCACATCATTTGAAATGCATTTGTCCAAATATTTGAGATATACTTGCGTAACTTTGACAGTTTCATACTTTATGTGGCATGAAATCGAAGTGTGCACTCACTGTTCTCAGTGCATACATTCTGCGCGTACCAGTGGCAGCAATAGATGTTCAAATGTGCGTGAATTCCCAAGGAAGCAAACTGCTGAGGTCATCGGCCCTTAGTGTTACACACTACTTAAACTAACTTACGCTAAGCACAACACACGCACCCCATGCCCGAGGGAGGACTCGAACCTTCGGCGGGAGGATCCGCGCACTCGGTGACATGGCGCCTCAAACCACGCAGCCACTCCGCGCGGGTTGGCAGCAGTAGCGCCGTAACCGCGCAGGAGCCTCGCGACCTCTGCAACGGATTAATGTACATAAATCAGTATCAGTAAACTCATACGTGACCAATACATTGACTTCTATAATTTAATGCTGCAACTTCATGTTGCGTCGGCCTACGTTGGAGTAAGCCAGTACAGTTTCACTGAAGATCCAAAGAAACAGGTGCAACTGTCGATGTAGTGCAGGGCCCACGCGAGCACGCAGAGGTGCCACAACATGGCGTGGCGTGCACCCGAATAATGTCTGAAGTAGTGCTGGAGGGAATTGTCTCCATAAATCCGTAAGAGTACGACGGGGTGGAGATCTCTTCTGAACAGCACGTTGCAAGGCATCCCAGATATGCTCAATATTGTGGCCATCGAAAGTGATTATACTCAGAAGAGTGTTCCTGGAGCCACTCTGTAACAATTTTGGATGTGTTGGGTGTTGCACTGTCTTGCTGGAATTGCCCAAGTCCATCGGAATGCACAATGGACATGAACGGATGCAGATGATCACACAGGATGCTTACGCATGTGTCACTTGTCGTAGTCGTATCTAGGAGTATGAGGGGTCTACCATATGACTTGAACTGCATGCGCCCCACACCACAGCAGAGCCTCCATGAGCTTGAACAGTCCCCTGCGGACGTGGATTCATAGAGTTCTCTCCATACCCGTCCATCCAATCGACACAAATTGAAACGAGGCTCATCCGACCAGGCAACATGTTTCCAGTCATTAACAGGCCAATGTCAGTGCTGACAGCCACAAGCGAGGCGTAAAGCTTCGTGTCGTTCCGTCATCAAGCGCATACGAGTCGGCCTTCTGCTCATATATCCCATATCGATGATCTTTCGTTGAATGGTTCGCAAGCTGACACTTGTTGATGGCCCAGCGCTGAAATCTGCAGCAATTTGCGGAAGGTTTGCCCTTCTATCACGTTGAACGATTCTCTTCAGTCGTGTTTGGTCCCGTTGTTGTAGGATCTTTTTCCGGCTGCAGCGATGTTGGAGATTTTATGTTTTACCGGATTCCTAATGTTCACGGTACACTCGTGAAATGATCGTACAGGAAAATCTCCACTTTATCACTATATCGGACATACTGTTGCCCATCGCTCATACGCCGACTATAACACCACGTTCTAACTCACTTAAATCTTGAGAAACTGCCATTGTAGTAGCAGTAAACGTTCTAACAACTGCACCAGACACTTGTTGTCTTATATTGGCGTTGCCGTTAGCAGCGCCGTATTCTGCCTGTTTACATATCTCTGTATTTGAATACGCATGCCTATTCAAATTCCTTTGGCCCTGCAGTATATTATTTGATCTTCAGTGGCGCGTCTTTCTCCATCTGTCTTGCCTTATTCAACTACCTTCGGTTAGCTGGTACCGCATGTATACCTTCGAACCATGTCTGACCTTTGTTTAGCAGCGGGTACGATCAGCCTCTAATGGATACCTTTTCCTGCATTTAGGCAGAGTACCATTCCATGTGGGCTGATCATCAGGTAAGAAACTGAAAATTACCTGAGCTAAATGGAGCTTGGATGTCTTCTTTAGAATCCTTTACCATTTTCGAGACTTTTCATGCTACATTGGTCTTCGAAAGTGATTTAGCAATTCATGTTAGTAAAATGTTATTCAGGGGGGGATGTGACTACACCACGGCGCTCCTTCCCCCACTTTCGATCTTCGACTGTCAGTACCGTGCTCCATTAGTAACCGTAGTCGCACAAGTGTCTTCGTCGACAATGCTTCCGATCAATGAGCGCGCGACGTGGTCTCACCGCAAATAAACGGCCCGTACACCTGCTCTTCATGAGGAGTGCGTCGGGGTGAGAACGGTTTTTAACGGCGTTCTTTGCTTCACCGTAATAACATACTAGGACTAAAACAGAAAAAAAGACTTCTCCTAGACATAAACTTGTACAAAAACTCTGGGAAACGGCGATCTTGTAAGCTATAAAGAATTAGTGAACACAGTCCAGATCGCGATTTTATTTAATTTAAAATGACCTGTTTCGGCCTCATATTAGGCCATCTTCAGAATTTGGCCATCAGCTGAAGGTGATGATGTCTAGAACGCTTAGTAGACCTCAGTCGCTGAAACTGCTCCCAATTTCAGTAACGTAGTCTACTAGCTGATCTAGACATCTTCAACTTCAGCTTATGTTGAAATTCCGAAGATGGCCATAGTTTAGGCCGAAACAGGTCATTTTAAATAAAATAACCATCTAGATCTAGAGTGTTTCTTCACTAGTTTTATAAGCTTATACCTTCATTTCCAAAGTACACTGATCAGTGAGAACGTTGTGACCGCCTACGTACTATCTATATAAAACCGACCAGGCGGTAGCTACGCCCCCTTGTGAGGAATGACTGCTAGTCAGACACACGCTCGATGTATGTAATATCAATGAGCGTGCTGTCCGTGTGTAGAATGGGGAAAGCGTGTGATCCATATTTGACCCAGGGCAGAGTGTGAAGGTCCGAAAGCTCACCACGAGCATTTCGGAAACTATACAACTTCTGTGTTCGAGGAATGCTATGGTGAGTGTCACCAACACGTGGCGAAACCAAGGTGAAAACACGTGCAGACGTCTTGCGGCTGGACGGCGACCCCTCATTACAGATGTCGGACGTCGTAGGCTGGGCAGACTGGTAGAACACGAGAGGCTGCGAACTGTGGCTCAACTAACATCAGACAATAATGCTGGGCAGATTACGAACGTGTCTGAAAGCACAGTGCACGGAACACTCGCAACGACGGACCACTACAGCCGACGACCCATGCATGTGCCCTTGTTAACACCGCAACATCGACGTTGACACAGTGGCAGAGTGCTGTATGGTCTGATGAATCCCAGTACCTTCTTCATCATGCCAAAAGGAGAGCGCGACTCTATCGTTTTCCAGGGGAACATCTCCTTAAAACCTGCAACGTGGGACCGAGACAAACTGACTCCGGCTCCATTATGGTGTTGGGAGCGTTCACGTAGGCATGCATAGGTCCTGTGAACCAGCGCAAGGCATCCTGATGCCCAAGGAGGATCGTACACTTGTTGCAGACCACGTAGACCCTTCTCGACGATAATATTTCATGACGGCAGTGACATTTTTCAGCAAGATAAAGCGCCACGTCACAGGGCCAGGAGTGTTCTGGACTGATTCGAGAAGCACAGTGTCGAGATCCAGTTGATGTGCTGGTCCCCATCTCACCAGATCTGAATCCCATTTAACGTGACGTCAGAGCTCTTCCTCCCCATTCCCCGTAATTTACGGGACTGTTGTGACCTGCTTGTGGAGATTTGGTGCCAACTTCCTCCAGCGACCTATCAAGGTCTCCCTGCTTCCATGCCACAACGCGTCGCCGCAGTTCTCCGTGTCAAAGGTGGACACACTGATTATTAGGTAGGATCAATGTCTTTTGCAGCACTGTTGTCTCACTGCAAAACAAACGCATAGCCGTCTCGTTAAATTCCTGCATCTGTGCTGTGAACCAGTTACTAAGGTACTGCTTGATGTCCATGTGCGAAGTGATTCGTTTGCCTGTCAGAGCATTCTTTCTCACCAGACTGCATCATCGCAGGGAGACCGCTATCGACTGTATGGAGCCTTCCAGTAGACTATCTGTAATATCTTCTTCACTGCGCCAGCTGTGTGGGACCTCGCATTGCCGAGGAGCACAATGACCCCGCGGGTGGCATACCCTGTTCGTTTCGTTTCGATCCCCTTAGGAAGGATGGTCTAGGTCTGTGAGTACAGCCAAACTATGACCGTTTGCCCACGCTGCAGAAGTCAATAGGCAGAAGACCGTTTTGGTCAAAGAGGAAAGTGAGCATTGATTTCACGTATTTACGTGAACGGCCGTTTCGCGTTTTTGGTTGGTGTCGACCATGAATGATGAGTGGTCACTTCCGACGCTCATCGGGACTCTTTGACAGTGACTACTACCGTAACTCACCAGTCTGGTGTAATGACAGCATCCACCTGCTGGTCGCTGGCATCGGTAACGCGGTGTGGCGTTTCAGAACTTGCTTCATTGGCCAAGGACAGTCGTTCATTCCTGCGTCGCTGAGCCACGACATGGCCCTTAAAACGGATATGCAGTGCTCCCTGTACACTTTATCCATTCTTCGATAAATTTCCACTCTCTACACTCTCAGAAAGTGTGGCGAGCTTCACATGTCTAGTCTCTTAGAGCCTTCTTCTGCAGCCAGTGACATTACACTCCTTTGCACGGTTGTCGTTTTATAGCTCCGGCTCTTTACTTTTTGAATGTACATTATACCAATCAAACTATTCACTCCGAACTTATGCACGTGCCAGTTTATTCTAACAAATGGACAGGGTATTCTATTTATAATTTTGTCACATACACTGATAAGCCCAAGCAATATGACCACTGCCCACCAAGAGGTTGGATGCCGCCTCGTGGCTTTGCGGGCACGTGACGCGGTTACAAAAGTATGTAAAACGGAGCAGACACAGACGGAAGAACACCCTAGCGAAGAAATGATCTGCAAATGTGGAAACGCCTTGAGAAAAGCGTCTTTGACAAAGGACAGGTTATTATTACGCAGAGCCTGTGAGCGACTACCTCGGAAACGTAGAAGCTGGTAGAGTGCTGGCGTGCTACTGTAGTGATAATCTAGGGAAAGAGGCAGCAGGTCATTGAAACTACCACTAAGCTCTAAATGGTTGTAAGTCCACTACTGTTCACAGAACGTGGGCTTCGGACGCTTGTCTGCTCTCTAAAGTGGGATACATAGTTATCTATAGATCTATGGCACATCTGCCGAAGGAGCACAATGCCGGTCTACGTACAAGTGTTTCTTTCGGAGCTCACTCTTCATCGTACGTTGATGAGCATGGAGATCCATAGCAGACCACACCTAAGTTTTCACATGTTGCCCAACCATATCGTCAGTTAAGATTCTAGTGGGCACGAGACCATCGGGATTCGACAGTCGATCAATGGAAACGTGGCGGTTCTCCAGATGAATCATATTTTTGCTACACTAGATCGATTGTCGCCTCCATAAACGCCGTCATGGGGGGAACGACAACTCGAAACGTGCGGCATGCCACCGACGCAGACAGATGGGGGCCGTGTTATGCTGTGGGAAACATTCTCCTGCGCTTGCATGGGATCTGTGATATTAATCGAAGACACCCTGACAGCTGTGCACCACTTCCATCCTTTCATGTTAGATGTCATCTTTCAGCAGAATAACTGTCCGTGTCTCGGAAACGGAACCGTGCTACAGTGGTTTGAGGAGCATTATAGTCAACTCCAGTTGGTGTCTCGACGATCAAATCCGCCTGATGAGAATCCTATGGAACGCACCTCGTTCACTACCTGGCTCCCTCGCCGTGTTCGCAAATAAGCTGCCCTTTAGTTATACGAATTACGTGATCGGGGCGTAGTAGCTTAATGGCACATACCTCTACGAACATACTAACGAACTGTCGGATCCTGAAGTGCAGAAGCAGTAATATTATTTCCTTCCGAAGTCGTTCATACAATCTATTAAGCAGGTGTTGATAATTATTTGGCTCGTGTGTGTATATTCGTCACTGCTTCTTACTGACTTTCATGTAAACAGAATGACGTTTTAAAAAATTGGGAGACTGTAGAGGAATATATAGCGGGAAATGTGAAATTGATTTTCTAGACACTGTGCACTTCCTGTGTACTAGGTAGGCTACACGAAATATCATAATACTGTGGCTTGGGAAAACATTATTTGGCAGTAGAGTACTATCAAAAATTGTGAACTGCGTATGTGGCCTCACCACTGTGGAACGAGTGTTCAGTGTGACGGCCACCAGTTTCGTAACATGATGCGCAACGGCGACCGACGTTTTGTCTGTTTCTCTGTAAAGTTACACGCTCCCCTCTGGTAGCGTCAAACGCTGTAAAGGTGTGCTCAGTAAGCTAACGTACTTCAACGATTGGTGTTGAGTATACAAGGGGCTTTACATAACCCCAGTGGAAAAGTCAAGAGGGTTAAGCCAATGGAGTGGGCATCACCTGCCACTTGCTCTATGAGAGATACAGCTTGGCCGACGAACAAAGTGCGCTGGAGCTCCGTCATGTCGAAACCGAAGCACCTTTCAAACGATCTGGTAGAATGTGTGGTCCAGTAAAGTGACCTCCAACGATTCCAGCTTAGATATTTACTGAAAGTCTCACGTGGTAACATTCCTGCAAGGGTAATGCTTGGATTTTGAACACCCCAGTTATTGCGGCTGTACGTACGCTTTCTCGTGAAAGCTCACTCTGCACGAGGTCTAGAACATTGGAGACAGCGGGACGCAGATGACGGAACAAGTGTCTCGGTTACAAATCAGGCTGCCCTCAAGTCGGTCATCGCAGAACTGATGTAGATGCGCACCCCGCCGACACTCGCCTGATCTGTGTGCACTGTGTGGGCAGTTGCTAGTGTGCTTGCTCGTCGATTGGCAGCTACATTTTCCACGTCGTATTCTTCACATTCAGGGGTTCATGTTATTCTTCTTGCACATGCGTGTCATGTATCGGAAGACACGGTTCCTCTTCGTGAGTCGATAAATACTGCTGAATAATGGGATGCAGGGAAGTAGTCTGTCTGGGTACTTTGCTGCTTTACTACGTACAGCGGAGAGCCTGCACTGGCATTCCCACGAACTTCACCACAACGCAAATGCACATCAGCAAGTCAGAACTTAACTGCAGCACGTAAAGCAGACAACTGCACTCTCACCGTCCTCGGTTAGCTTGCGTGTTTACAACACAGTGCTAGTCAAGTGACAGATGGCAAGCGCTAAGTGAACAACAGGAAGAACACTGTAGTTGTGTGTTTACCGTCAACCAGCCGCAACAATAACACAGCGTATGAAACACCCTGCTTAAGTCCGCAGGACAGAACAGGTAAATGCAATTGTGGAAAGGGGCAAAAAGTGGGCTGTCAGTTACACTCAAATACACATAACATAATTATGTTGTCCAAACAATACAGGAAAAGTTTTTGAACTTAGTTGTCGGCTGAATAGTCCACACTATCTCGTGCCTTAAGGGCACAACCATTTAAATTTAAAAACGCCTGAAAGCCATTAACTTAAAATTCAGACTCAAAACACAATACTTAGAAAGTAGAAGGCCTCACGTAAGTAAGTTCTATAACTTGGCTGAAGGTCCAACAAATCTAACACTTGAAAAGCAAACAAGTTTAATTTAAAGACGGCTGAAGGCTCACGATTTAAGACTGCATGTAAAATTAATTCAAAAAAAAAATCACAAGGCAGAAGGCCTTATCTTCAGTTAGGCTGAAGGCCCCACAAAATCTGATACTTGAAAGACAAAAACTTTAATTTAAAAAACGGCTGCAGGCCGATTACTTAAAACAACTAAAATAATTTTTGGTAGGCAGCTTTATCTTTAAACAATATTTTACATAGGCTGAAGGCGCAAACAATCTAAGATTTCACAGGAATGGAATTTAAATTTTAAGGCGCCTGAAGGCCCATTATTTAAAACCCAATTATAAGCATACAAATTTAAACCATGGGCTAGAATCCATTAAAATACTCAATCAAACACCAATAAGAAAAGGCAGTACAGCCAGCGGCGCTCAGAAGTTTCCGGGGCCCGTGTGCACTTGAAATATTAACGTTCGCTTGGAGGAGACAGGTAGTGGGCACAACTATATCCGATGCACCGGCAACGGACCCACCGACAAGACGACTTGCTTTCCACCCGACCAGTGCACAAGAAATTACAAAGCCAAAACGTAAAAGGCGTAGTCGCCCACAACCAAGTATGCATAATCTGTCTAAACTAAACACACGTGTTGGCCAGCTACAACACGATGAGGAAAGGACACTGCCTGAATTTGACGTCAGCGGCCAGGGCAGGTAACCGGAACGCTAACGACCAAAAGGCAAAAAATTCCGCTGGTGCACTTGGACTTCAAATAACCAAAATACAGTTAAACTCCACCGGAAGGTGGCCAATTTTCGCCGACTCGAAAACTCGCTGTTGCTCACGGGAATCCCCCCAACAGCCAACCATGGAAACCCATGCCGCAATGCGAACAGTCTCGCTTCGGTCATTAAAACACCACTCAACTTTGATGTCCTGGGTCGGTGAGCCACGAACCCCGTAGCAATTGGAACAGCTCCCACACATTCCTGCACTGCGTGGAGACCGCCAGCGGGCACGGCCGACTGCGCCGCTCCGAGATTTCCTGGCTGATCCACACCAACCGACCGACTGCCGCACACCGGCTAGCCGGAAACTATGAGCACCAGACAAAAGATAGTACAAGGTTCGAATATCGATACACACCACTGCTGCCACACGTAGAAAGAGGAAGAACCACGGCATAAGCGCAATAAAGGCGGGAAACCAAACGCAGAGTAACTGTCAAGGTTTAAACCAACGCGTAAGCCGGGGCCAGCACGGCTCAGCGTCAATGGATGATAAAGGCAAACACTCGTACTGCTGCAAAAACTTTATTTTCCAGCTACAGGTTACAGACGTTCCGAGTGTCGCGCCTCCACAACTTCCCAGTTTTTTTTAAACCTGCTGCACCCCGTACAACTACTCAATATAGTGTAGTTAATATATGCACCAGTATCGTACTTCAAAATGTGACAGAAAAAAGTTCATTGATATTGCGTTTACAGGGCTAGTCCGCAGTGGTTATACAACAGCCTAAGGACGTATTCTCTGACGGCTGTCACCGATGATGTTAAAGTCGTTGGGTTCCGGTAGCATGTCACAATGTACCAAAATGCACTGCGCATCCAGTTCCCTGAAAGAGGCCTCAGCAAGTAGACCGGGAAGTCGGATCCAACGGGTCCACCAGGAGTGACAGGTTACCAGCGCCCAACAACTTTTAACATCGTGCGGTAAGTGCCAACCAAACGACTGTTCAGGTTGGTTGATAAAATAAATGAAACATAACGCGGACTAAGAGACTTTCGAGAAACCATTATCCACACAATCCACAGTACAGAATGGTTTATCGCACATTTACCTTAATACCTCATGAAACCATGTTGCTGATAAGACTAATTTACAAGTGAATGAACACGAAAGTTAAAAAAGTGTTAGATGACGATCAGTTTGCGTTAGGAACAGTAAACGCGGGGAGGGATTTCTGACGCAAACTTTGGTAATCGATGCTAGACACCTTCGTAGGATTTGTCGCACTAGACAGAACGTTCGACGACTTAAAATGACGTTAGAAATTCTCATAAAAGTATGTGCATAAGAGAAAGCGAGTATTATACAGCACCTAAAAAAAAACAAGAATGAAAGAAAAATGATGGGAGATGTAGATTTAAAATGAATAACACTATTCATTCTACACAACTAACATGAAATAAAGCAAACAAAAGGAAGGTTCAAGAGTGGGATTAAAATTTAGGGCGGGATGAGATCAGTTATTAGTTTCGCTGATCTCAATGAAAGTGAGGTAGAACTGCAAGGTCTTTTGAGTGGGATGAACAGTCTTATAAGTACACAGTACTTATTTAGAATAAACCGAAGAACATAACGAGGAATATCAAAAGGAGATTAGAGGGAAAATTAAAAACATAATTGGACATCACAAAATAAGTGAAGTGAAGGAAATCTAATTCCTTCGAAGCAAAACAACACACGAGCGAAGAAGGAGGAAGAATGAAAGCGGACTAGCACCGACAAAGGGGGGCGGTGCTGCCAAAGGAAATCTAGGACTCAATCGCTATCACACTTAGATCTCAATCTGATGAACAAATTTTGTGAGAATGTAAGTGTGGAGCCCAGCATTGTGTAGAAGTGAATCATGGGATGTGGGAAAACAGGAAAAGAAAATAGATAAGACGTCAAGAGATTCTCTTTAGAAAGTAGGAAGCCAATATGTCATAAACACAGACCAGAAGAAGGGGCAGAATGAGTGGACATACGTTGTGACATCAGGGAAAAAATTAGACGGTACTTAATGGAGCTGTGGAGGATACCAACTGTAAGGAAAGACGAATGAATATTGCAAGAAATAATTTGAAGAAATTTGATGCAAATGTTACTGTGAGATGAAGAGGTCGATACAGGGGAGGATCGTCCTCCGCATGAGCTCAGTTGGAAGACTGACGATCCTGAAAAAGTAACTGCTTCTTCGTGTACGTTACAGAGAGGAAATATTTGTTAGACACAGGAGTTTGACAACAATGGGAAACACAGCGACAAATGCATGCTTGACCATAAGCGTAGCTGCGAAGCTAGCCTTTAAATTGCGCTGCTGTAGTTGATCACGAAAGGCACCTACCCGTGCATTGTCCTAAGAACGTTCCAAGTGCCAGTCGTCGCCATTACGGAGTTAAGTGCAGCTGTATGGTTGGTGTCGAAGTGTTTGCTGTTTCGGGAGGCAGCGAATCGAAAATTTACACTGCTTACGACGAAAGCGGAAAAACATTGTCTCCTAAGTGATAACGTGGTCTAAAAGCGTGTGTTGAATGATCGGGACGCACGGTCGTTGGAGAGGACCTTGACGCAAAATGAGAGGACGACAGCTGCAAAAGTCAGTGCAGCCCTGAATGCCGAGTTCACGGACCACGTCAGCACAAAAATGACAAGAAGGCGAGTTCCGTAACCAGGGAATTGCAGGGAATTTCGAAACCATACATCAGTGAAGCAAACGCCCATCACAGGCTGCCGAAGCCATGAAACCTGGACTACAGAGCAGTGGAAGAAGGTCATCTGGTGTGATGAGTCTTGTTTCATACTGCCCTCAACTCCTGGCCAGTTGTAAGACACAAAAGTGAAACATGGTGCGAGTGCGGCATGTGGCTGTATTTAATGCGCCCCACCCCCACAGTTACTGTGCAAGGTCACAACTACTGTCACACAGGTCACATCTCGAGGTCTGGTTTTGTGAGCACTAGGATGAAATGTCGCGTACCCCCTGTCCACCACAGTAACGATATCACGATGTTGTTGAGCGTCTGTGGACTTGTTTGGAGAGAAGACTGCGTGATAACCGTGCTGTCCTTCACTCGTTAGCTGAACTTACCACCACGTAACACGAAGAATGCTTATACAGAACCTTTATCTACTCCTTGACGTGTAGAAGTTGTATTGAAAGCCAAAGGGTTTTCTACACCGTATTAGTCCTCGTAATGTGTTGTGTTATTGTTTACATACTTTTGTGAACCCCCTGCACATAAGTCCTTCATCTGAACTTCATTTAACGTTTACACTTCATTTGTCATTTCTTCGTTTAATGAGATTCCTACAACACTGGTTTGTCTTACTTCATCACATAAGACATGATGCTATTGGGTCTTCGTGGCCGGTCGGTGTGGCCGAGCGGTTCTAGGCGCAGGTTCGAATCCTGCCTCGGGCATGACTGTGCGTGATGTCCTTAGGTTACTTAGGTTTAAGTAGTTGTAAGTTCTAGGCGACTCCTGACGTCAGGTGCTAAGTCCCATAGTGCTCAGAGCCATTTGAACCATTTTGAGTCTTCGTGTTCTCACAGTGACTCATCAACACATTTATGCCTCACCCCCCCCCCCCCCCCCCCGAAAGATTTTCCACAGCATGATCCATATTTCACTCATTATCAGTTCAGTTTTTATTACTGTTATTCTACATACCTGTTGAATAATGATCACGTTCTGGTCGAACTCGTACAAACACTATCACAACCTCATCTCCTCTTGTAACCCCGTCACCATTCTATAACACATTTAGACTCATCACCAACACATTCATGTTTTCCCCGACCTTCCCCTTTCGCAGTTCTCTCCCCCATTCTCGTCACACTACTTACTACCCCATCACTCATTGCCCCAACCCCCCTCGTTTTACTACGAACTGCATCCTCATCAACCGACTGCATCAGCAAAACCGGGACTGGAGACTCACCTACAGCGCAGCCATATTCATCTCTAACAGTGTCACAACCTCCGGGGAAAAGTAGACATTCATCATCAGATGCTGCAGACCAACCTCCATCTACATTTTAGTTACTGTCTTCCATTGTAACCGCACATTTTATATTCAATGTTTTGACTTGCATAAACTTGTACCATTGTCACGAAACATTATACAAGTTCAGATGAAGACCGGAAACCGCCCCTGTCAGTCTGCCCCAAAATTCGAATAAAATTACACCAAAAACTTCGAGACTTAATCATTGTTTGTTTGTATACTGTATGACGTACCCCTTAGCTTGTATCCATTTGTGCCATTTTTTGAGCATCACACAATTTTCACACGCTTTAGTACGTTTGATCGAAATTTTTCTAGCACTGATGTTCGTCGTTATAGGTGAACTGATGAACTTATGGAGCATTCGTTAGATTTCTATGATCTGTTTCAGAAGAAGCAGATAGTAGTCTGATATATGATTTATGTTTAGCATAGTGTATTTTGCTATCGGAACAGCACCTACCTATGGAAGAAAGTTCTAGCGAGTGTAACCTGGGAACACCCCCACACGAATCTGGGTTAGGATAAGTAGAACAAGGGACGCATATTTAAGGACGGACACGGCCATGTGGAAAGTCTTCTGAGAATGGCAGTCGGCGTGTTAATTCACAGCTTCAGTAATACGTAGTCCATTAGCTACGCCTGGGACCACGCGCGACAGCCTTTGACAGAGGCCAGCGCCTAATGGACCGGTATCGAATTACGCTGTGATTGAGAGCGGACTGCTGCTCGCAGGGTTGCTGTGCGCCAGGGATCATTCCGAGGACCAGCTGAGTTTCCTGCGCGGTGTACGTCGAGCACAGGTAGCGGGACACAAAACTTCCCCGTTAAGTAGTTCATGCAGCCGAAACTAAGAAACCCGACTTCCATCATCCAATATCCAGGCGCGGAAGAAGCAAGGTGAATTGCATATCTTAAAGCGCATGAATATTTTTTGGAGCAGTTTTAATTTGTTCACCCAGTATATACCTAAAAGCGGCGTTGTCTAACAGTTTTAGTTGTTTTTCTGTAGATGTTACACATTATCTGTCACCATTCTGGCTGCATTAGAGGTCATCGATTCTATGGGGCTAACGTTAGATCTCTTCTTCTTTCTTCGTAGGTACATCTTACGACCGGTGTCACTGAACGCTCTCCACTTTCCTTAGCCGTCTGCCTTTCCCCAATCTACTGCAAAGCGCGTCTCCTTGCAATTTAAATCAGCATTCAATGATTCTTCTATACCTCCCCCTCTTCCCTTCAGAGGCTCTTTCCTGCAGGCAGTTTTTTTCATAATAAGTGTATATTCTAGCCAAGATACTTCCGGCATTTGTTCCATTTCCACGAGTCTTTTTTTGCTCTCCTAACATCAGAAGTATTTTTTCATTCGTCGTTCTGTCAGTCTATCACACTCTGAGCAGTTTACTACAAGCCCACATTTCAAAACTATCCAAGTAGTCTCGTTCTCCCAAGGTATTTCTTTCCGGTGGCGTTTTGACGGAACGTTCATGTTTACTTATTCTCATCACTTTGTATTGTTGTTAAATTTCTGCTCGTTCCGTAATCATTTCAATCTTCAAGGACCCTCTCCATCATAAATTGTAGCTTTTCCACTTTCAGCCAGAACGCGCCATCGTTTGCACACTTATGTCTTCATCCTTTCTCCCCCTACAATTATGGCACTTGCTTATTATAATCCTTTATCTACTATTTTTGTCAGCAAAAAGATTGAAAAGCGCAGGTGACAAACAACACCATTGTCTTACGTGAATTCCCATGCGCCTCTCATCTGTTACCTCAACGTCAACTTTACCTCTTGTATCCATTTCAACCTCCCCCCATGAAACATGGACCTTACCGTTGGTGGGGATGCTTGCGTGCCTCGACGATACGGATAGCCGTACCTAGGTGCAACCACAACGGAGGGGTATCTGTTAGGAGGCCAGACAAACGTGTGGATCCTGAAGAGGGGCAGCAGCCTTTCAGTAGTTGCAGGGGCAACAGTCTGGATGATTGACTGATCTGGCCTTGTAACATCAACGAAAACAGCCTTACTGTTGTGGTATTGCGAACGGCTGAAAGCAAGGGGAATCTACAGCCATAATTATTCCCGACGGCATGCAGCTTTACTGTATGTTTAAATGATGAGGGCCTCCGGCGTCCTCTTGGGTAAGATATTCCGAAGGTAAAATAGTCCTCCATTCGCATCTCCGGGCGGGGACTACTCAGGAGGACCTCGTTATCGGGAGAAAGAAAACTGGCATTCTACGGATCGGAGCGTGGAATGTCAGATCCCTTAATCGGGTAGGTAGGTTAGAGAATTTAAAAAGGGAATGGATAGGTTAAAGTTAGATATAGTGGGAATTAGTGAAGTTCGGTGGCAGGAGAAACAAGACTTTTGGTCAGGTGAATACAAGGTTATAAATACAAAATAAAATAAGGGTAATGCAGAAGTAGGATTAATAATGAATAAACAAATAGGAGTGCGGACAAGCTACTACAAACAGCATAGTGAACGTATTATAGTGGCCAAGATAGACACGAAGCCCACGCCTACTACATCAGTACAAGTTAATATGCCAACTAGCCCTCCAGATGGCGAAGAAATTAATTAAATGTATGATGAGATAAAAAAAAAATTATTCAGCTAGTGAAGGGAGACGAAAATTTAATAGTCGTGGGTGACTGGAATTCGACAGTAGGAAAAGGAAGAGAAGGAAACATAGTAGGTGAATATGGATTGGGGCTAGGAAATGAAAGAGGAAGCCGTCTGTTAGAATTTTGCACAGGGCATAACTTAATCATAGCTAACACTTGGTTCAAGAATCATAAAAGAAGGTTGTATACATGGAAGAATCCTGGAGATATTAAAAAGTATCAGATAGATTACATAATGGTAAGACAGAGATTTAGGAAACAGGTTATAAATTGTAGGACATTTCCAGGGGCAGATGTGGACTCTGACCACAATGTATTGGTTATGAACTGTAGCCTAAAACTGAGGAAATTGAAAAAGGTGGGAATTTAAGGAGATGGGACCTGGATAAACTGACTAAACCAGAGCTCGTACAGGGTTTCAGGGAGAGTATAAGGGAACAATTGACAGGAACGGGGGAAAGAAATGAAGTAGAAGACGAGTGGGTAGCTCTGAGGGATGAAGTAGTGAAGGCAGCAGATGATCAAGTAGGTAAAAAGACGAGGGCTGGTAGAAATACTTGGATAACAGAAGAAATATTAAATTTAATTGACGAAAGGAGAAAATATAAAAATGCAGTAACTGAAGCAGGCAAAAAGAAATACAAACATCTCAAAAATTAGATCGCCAGGGTGCAAAATGGCTAAGCAGGCGTGGCTAGAGGACAAATGTAAGGATGAAGAGGCTTATCTCACTTGGGGTAAGATAGATACAGCATACAGGAAAATTAAAGAGACCTTTGGAGAAAAGAGAGCCACTTGTATGAATATCAAGAGCTCAGATGGAAACCCAGTTCTAAGCAAAGAGGGGAAAGCAGAAAGGTGGAAGGAGTATATAGAGGGTCTATACAAGGTCGATGTAATTGAGGACAATATTATGGAAATGGATGAGGATGTAGATGAAAATGAAATGGGAGATACGATACTGCGTGAAGAGTTTGACAGAGCACTGAAAGACCTAAGTCGAAACAAGGCCCCGGGAGAAGACAACATCCCATTAGAACTACTGACGGCCTTGGGAGAGCCAGTCCTGACAAACCTCTACCATCTGGTGATCAAGATTTACGAGGCAGGCGAAATACCCTCAGACTTCAAGAAGAATATAATAATTCCAATCCCAAAGAAAGCAGGTGTCGACAGGTGTGAAAATTACCGAACGATGAGTTTAAAAAGTCACAGCTGAAAAATACTAACGCAAATTATTTACAGACTATTGGAAAAACTGATAGAAGCCGACCTCAGGGAAGGTCAGTTTGGATTCCGTAAAAATGTTGGAACACGTGAGGCAATACTGACCTTACGACTTATTTTAGAAGAAAGATTGAGCAAAGGCAAACCTACGTTTCTAGCATTTGTAGACTTAGAGCAAGGTTTTGACAATGTTGACTGGAATACTCTTTTTCAAATTCTAAAGGTGGCAGGGGTAAAATACAGGGAGCGAAAGGCTATTTATAATTTGTACAGAAACCAGATGGCAGTCATAAGAGTCGAGGGGCATGAAAGGGAAGCAGTGGTTGGGAAAGGAGTGAGACAGGGTTGTAGCCTCTCCCCGATGTTATTCAATCTGTATATTGAACAAGCAGTAAAGGAAACAAAAGAAAAGTTTTTAGTAGGTATTGAAATCCAGGGAGAAGAAATAAAAACTTTGAGGTTCGCAGATGACATTGTAATTCTGTCAGAGACAGCAAAGGACTTGGATGAGCAGTTGAACGGAATGGACAGTGTCTTGAAAGGAGGATATAAGATGAATATCAACAAAAGAAAAACCAGGATAATGGAATGTAGTCGAATTCAGTCTGGTGATGCTGAGGGTATTAGATTAGGAAATGAGACACTTAAAGTAGTAAAGGAATTTTGCTATTTGGGGAGCAGAATAATTGAGGATGGTCGAAGTAGAGAGGATATAAAATGTAGACTGGCAATGGCAAGGAAAGCTTTTCTGAAGAAGAGAAATTTGTTAACATCGAGTATAGATTCAAGTATCAGGAAGTCATTTCTGAAAGTATATGTATGGAGTGTAGCCATGTATGGAAGTGAAGTATGGACAGTAAATAGTTTGGACAAGAAGAGAATAGAAGCTTTAGAAATGTGGTGCTACAGAAGAATGTTGAAGATTAGGTGGGTAGATCACGTAACTAATGAGGAGGTATTGAATTGGATTGGGGAGAAGAGAAGTTTGTGGCACAACTTGACTAGAAGAAGGGATCGGTTGGTGAGACTTGTCCTGAGGCATCAAGGGATCACAAATTTAGCATTTGAAGGCAGTGTGGAGGGTAAAAATCGTAGAGTGAGACAAAGAGATGAATACACTAAGCAGATTCAGGAGGATGTAGACCGAGCGAGGTGGCGCAGTGGTTAGCACACTGGACTCGCATTCGGGAGGGCGACGGTTCAATCCCGTCTCCAGCCATCCTGATTTAGGTTTTCCGTGATTTCCCTAAATCCTTTCAGGCAAATGCAGGGATGGTTCCTTTGAAAGGGCACGGCTGATTTCCTTCCCAATCCTTCCCTAACCCGAGCTTGCGCTCCGTCTCTGGGACCTCGTTTTCGACGGGACGTTAAACACTAACCACCACCACCAGAAGGATGTAGGTTGCAGTAGGTACTTGGAGATGAAGGAGCTTGCACAGGATAGATTAGCATGGAGAGCTGCATCAAACCAATGTCAGGACTGAAGACCACAACAACAACAACATCCATTTCATTTACGTGTCTTCTGTCCTTACAGCCTAACCGTCTAGAGGCTGTGTACAGACTGATGCATATGATTGATGAAGTCCACTTAATGGTTCTTCTTAGAAGAGCTTCAGAATCTAACGTTTAGAGGTAATCGTCCGAATCGACGGTTAACTGCCTACATCCGTTTTATCTAATACAGGACGGAAATGTACAAAAATTGTTTCAGCATTCAGAACTCGTGGCATGCACACAATGTATTTCTCAACACGTGTCTTCAGGAAAATATAACATGCACAGAAAATTCACTTGATTGCACATACTCCAGGCGGAAAGAGCAGTACCTACTTGCAACTTACCGCTCTCTCGTACTTTCCCTCTAATAACAGTAACTGTCGAACAATGCGGAGTAAGAAAACCAATGTGCACTCCGTGTGCGTACTGGGTGGAGTCATTCCAGTTGTGGAACGGGTCCTCCCGGATGCCATGAAGAGCACAGGGTGCACCAAACTGCATGTGGTTGCTCACGTCGGTACCAGTGATGTGGGCCACTGTGGATGAGAAGAGATTCTCTCTGGTCTCGAGCGGCTAACAGAAGTGGTAAAGGCTGCCAGTCTTGCTTTCAAGATGAAACCAGAGCTGACCATTTGCAGCATAGTCGACAGGACCGATTCCTGACCCGTGGCACAGAGTGGAGGGGCTGAATCAGACGGTTCTGCGGCCGTTTAGGCTCCAGATTCCTCGACTTGCACCAAAGGGCGGCTGGGTTTCGGGTTCCGCTGAATAGGTCAGGTGTCCACTATACGCAGGAGGCGGCTACAAGGGTAGCAGGGTCTGTGTGGCGTGGACTGGACGGTTTTTTAGGTTAGAGGGTCTCGGTAAAACACAAGAAGGGCTTCAGATCTCAGAGGGGGCAGGCTGAACACACGAAGAACGTAGGTACAGGAACCATTGTTATAACAATTGTAAATTGTCGTAGCTGTGTTAAAAAAGTACCATAGATCCAAGAGCTAATAGAAAGCACTGGCTCAAATCGTTATAGGCACTGAAAGCTGGCTACAGCCGGATATAAGCTCAGACGAAATTTTTGTGAAGAACCTAACGGTGTTCCGAAAGAATACGCTAAACACGGTGGGCGATGGCGTGTTTGTTACTGTCAGAAGTAGTTGAACTTCTCGCGAAATTGAAGTATATACTTCCTGTGATTTAGTATGGGCAGAGGTCATTGTTGGCAACCGGAATAAAATAATAATTGGATCCTTTTACCGAGCGCCCAATTCAGAGGATAGTTGCTGAAGGGTTCAAAGAAAACTAGAGTTTGATTTAAAACACGTACCCGAATCATACGATAATATTTGGTGGTGACTTTAATTTACCCTCGATATGTTGGCAAATATACATGTTTAATTCCGGAGGTACGCATAAAATACCATCCAAAATTGTGCTAAACGCATTTTCTGAAAATTATTTCAAGCAGTTAGTTCATGAGCCCCAGCGAATGGTAAACGGTTGTGAAAACACACTTAACCACTTAGCAACAAATAATTATGAGTTAATAACGAGCATTAAAACCGATTCAGGGATTAGTGAACACAGGATTGTCGTAGCGAGATTGAATATTGTAATCCACAATTCCTCGAGGAATAAGAGAAAAGTATACCTATTCAAAAAAGCAGATAAAAATTCACTTGACGCCTTCCTGAGTGACAATCTCCATTAATTCCAAATTAATAATATAAGTGTAGACCAGATTCGCTTAAATTCAAAGACGGAGCTGATCCTCCCTGGTACACAAAACGGGTTAGAACACTGTTGCGGAAACAACGAAACAAACATGCCAAATTTAAACAGACGCAAAATCCTCAAGACTGGCGATCTTTTACAGAAGCTTGAAATTTAGCGCCGACTCGAATGTGAAATGCCTATAACAGTTTCCAAACCGAAACTTGGTCGAATGCAGTCAACAATATTACTACAGTTGTAAACGACAGATGTGTCCAATATTGACGAGAACAAAGGCTGTAGGAAGATCGAAGATACAGCGCATGCTCAGGAATACTATTAGGTGCAGTCCGTAGGTCCTACCTATAACTCACTAGAATACCGAACACGCAATACCGAACACAATCTGAAGGAACTAGCCTTGTCAGACTTGGACAATACCCAGCGCCCAGGCTATGTCGTTCTGGATAGGTCCGATACGACTAGTTTGTTATCCGGCACGACGTAGTAAGTGCCATATACCCGTCGTTCGCTTACAGGCATCGGCAACTCCTTAGACGCGTAAGCTTCATGGGTTTGCATATATGTAAGGCGTTGCCTCTCCAAACTCCGTCGATCACAACAAGGTCGACAGACGGCAGGACGAGTGCTGCCAAGGGTCCTCCTTGCCAGGGACCTATTTCTTGCGCGGAACTGCATAGGCACGAATTCCTCCGCGCCCCAGCTATATAGGGCGGCGCAGATCCACACGTCGGCAGTTCGCTCCGCAGGGAGCTCTGGACCAATTCATGCGCCGGCTCTTAGCAGCCAGTCAGTCAGAGGTCGGTCGGATGCCACCTAGGATTTTCCAGCGATGTGGAGGGACGTATCTGTCTGCCATAAACTCCGAACACTCAACTTCCACCGTTAGGGATTATTACTGGCATAGTCTTCGCATCCAACTATGCTTACTTAATGTGTGTTCCAGGCATATTCCTGTTAGCGTCTGAGAATTTGTATTATCTTTTTTTACTGAGAAGAGTTTGTCTTTGTTATTAAATCTCTCTGCTGTGACATAGTCTTCGGATCTCACTATGTTTATTTACTGTGTGTTCCAGGCGTATCCCTGTTAGCATCTGAGAAGTTGTATTATTTTTATTCAGAAGAGTTTTCCTTTGCTGTTAAATCCCTCTGGTCGTAATAAACCCTTGTTCTTTTTTACCTGTGTCTTATTACTTCTTATGAGGCATCTCCCAGTGGAAGATACAGCGTTAAGCTTGTTGAGATAAATATATTTGCTTTATCAGCAGTCACTACTGAAGCAAACTGGACTACCCGTTAACTGCATATGTCGAATATGTTGGTGAAGATGCTTTTAACCACTTTACCTGAGATCGACTACACAACAGAAACGTCGGAATACACAAGAAATATGAACGACAGCCTATGCAGAAGACTACTATCTTTCACGAAGTTTCTGACGACCCGTTCCAAATGAAATGTGAAGCTTTAATAGTGCTTTTATACACTCGGCATAAATATTGTGACAGTTAATGTTCGCAATTGCATGTGGCTGTTCGCAGAAGACACAGACGCCTAAGGTAACATATTCAAAATCCAATTCTAAAATGGGGAGACAATTGCAGATGGCCAGCACTTGATGCAACAGTGGTAGCTGATTCCAAACACTGAGAAACCTAAATTAATTTTCACAAATAGACGAAAATATGTCATGTAAATTTTTACTACAAGACAACATTGGATATTCTGCGAGGTGCCGGGGCTTGCAGAGTATTTAACACTAAATTCTTCTCGAATCTTTATATGGAAATGATGCACTAAGTCCCCCCTTTTCAAACTCCGACTTTTGCTGTTGCACATAGACTAAGAAAAAACGCGAACTGACTGTAATCGACCCTGCAAGTGAAATACAAAAGAGTTTGGCACATGCAATAGTTTAATTTGACAGAAATTAATTTGATAAAGGAAAGTTTCATTAACGTAATGAGAAACGAAAGCGTTGTTCTAACGATCTACAGGATGAAAATTCTGTCCAAAATAACAATTTGATTTATTATGACTAAACTCAAAATAATAAACAAAACACATGAAACATTTACAGTACGTCAAATTGTTGCCCATAAACTAGCTTGTGACATTTATAACCAAGTGGTATGTGGAGCCAATTCCTTGAAACTCAAATCGTAAGAGAAATACCCATACAAACAAACATTAATTGCTGCTACAGTAGTGAGAACTCAAACAATGAACACCGAAGACAGAACAAAGTTAGTAAAGACGAAAAGGCGCGCTCTGCGGAGCTATGATTATCACCTAGAAAATTCCATAATCTGCCGGTGCTGCGGACATTCATTACAAAGCTGTCATCTTAACTGCATGGGCACGATCTGGCGTACCGTAGGCGATGGCTGGTTGCTTTGAAGTCCCATCGTGGTGATCATAATGTTGCGAGTATAGCCCAAAACAAATTATCGTCGTTTGGTTCTTCCATACTAAAGACTTCCTATCGGTACAATAGCGCTTCTGAGGGAGACCAAGAAGGCCCGCCACGCAGTCACTGACGGTACAGTGAGTGATTTTAACAAGTGAAGTCACACAGTCACTCCGATACAGTCAACCTTAGCCAAACTGCTCAAGACAGACAACATAGGCTGCTTGTACGCAGAACGCTCGACTGCCAACTGTACTCGGAAAGTTACGTTGAAGTCAAAACTTCAGCAACTTCATCAAACAGTTACAATTAAATGAAAGTATATTATACAGCCAATGGTAGGTAGGTTTTCCAGAGCAGCAAGAGCTCAGTCTTGTAACCTACTCCGACCGAAAGGCGGGAGGCGACCTACTCAAGAGCCCCATACAAGCCGAACACAGAACATTCCCGCCCCCCACTACCGTAGCCGTGGTTAAACAAACCAGTCAGCAACTCGAAAATCGGAGGAAAATTCCACTCTGTTGGCGAAGCACTACCCACCAATGGAGTTACTTGGCGCCAATTTCTGCGCCGATTTTGCTGCGTCACGGAGCTATCCCCTGAACAAGACAATCATAGTTATGATTTTGCAGAAAACGCGGGAATTTGCCCGCCAAGACTGCCTGGGAACACAAGTCATCACCACACCTCGCTGGAAGCATTTTCACTCAGTTTCTTCGAAGTAACGGAGTCTCTAGCCCCAGCCGCTCCTTCAGGCCCCTGTGGGCGTGTAGCCCCGCTCGTATGACAATGTCGGCGTCTGGAAAGCATCCACTCGACTCCCTCACACCCGTCTACATAACCCTTTCAAGATCAGCAGAACCCGCGTGTCACCGAACCACCCCGGTGATGAGAGATGCTGTGTGGGAAGTCCGCGTGTGAAGGAATAGCAACTTTTCAACGCATGCAATTAGAGAGGAAAATATTCATATCTTCTGCGTTCTCTATACTAGCCTTTTAGTGACCATACTCAGCTATACTTCCCCAAATCACTCAGAGTAAGATAGAAATATGAGTGGGGCTCATGCTACCTCTCAATACCAATACAAGCGTCACTAAATAAGCAACGGCTTCTTATCCTTTTTGCATATTCCCGTTCCGCTACGGTGTCACCACTACCACATATCATTTTTGGCAGCTTTAGTGGCAGCGGTGAAGGAAAAACCTGGAAAACTGTCTCGAGGTCAACGTGGAGAGTTCTTCGCTGAGCGGAAAAGCAGACTCGCAAGAAGACAGAAGTTCGCACATGTCAACTGAGATTACATTAAAAAATAAGCTCAAATATTGTTTTTTAATTTATTAAAACACTACGGCTGTACGTATGTTTGTCCCTTTGTTTCGTATCTCAGAGTTATTGTCCTCAGTGAATTTAGATGGAGGGACCATACAAATCCAGCCATACGGAAGGCGGATGTCAGAGTGACACTACATGCTCGGATGACAAAGAAAGAGGTCTCTTACTAAACTTCCGTTCGACAGTTTCTGTAGCATTGTTAAACGAACTAGCAAGCTCATTCCTGCCAAAGAAGTCTAGTAATACACTGAAGCTCCAAAGAAACTGGTATAGACATGGGTTTTCAAACACAGAGATATGTAAATAGGCAGCATACGGCACTGCGGTTTGCAACGACTACATAAGACAATCTCTGACGCTGTTGTTAAATCGCTTACTGTTGTTACAATGGCACGTTATCAAGTTTTAATTGAGTTTGAACGTAGTGTTATAGTTGGCGCACGAGTGGTGGGACACAGCATCTCTGACGTAGCGATGAAGTGGCGATTTTCCCGTACGACTATTTCACGAGCGAACTTTGAATATCAGGAATACAGTAATACATCAAATCTCCGACTACGCTGCGGCCGGAAAGAAGACACTGTAAGAACGTGACCAACAGCAACTGAAGAGAATCGTGACAGAAGTGCGATCTTTCCACAAACTGTTGCAGTTCTCAGTACTGGACCATCAAGAAATGTCAGCGTCCGAACCATTCAATGAATCATCATCGATATGGGCTTTCGAAGCCGAAGGTCAATTCGTATACCCTTGATGACAGACATTGGACTATTGATGACTGGAAACATGTTGCCTGGTCGGACGAGTCTCGTATCAAATTGTATCGAGCGGATGGACTGAGCCGTGTTGGGCTCATGTTATGCGTTGGTTTAAACCTTGGTTCCTATTCTATGTTTGGTTTCTCGCGGTTATTGCGATTGTGCTGCCGTTCGCTCTCTCTCTGACAGGCAGCAGCGCTGTGTATCGATATTGGCACCTTCTACTATCTTTGGTCCGGTGCTTATAGCTCCCAGCTGTGGTGTGTGTGGAGAGTCGGTCGGTTGGCATGGAGCAGCAAGGAAATCTGCCGGCGAATAGTTTGACCAGGCCCACTGGCAGTCTCTACGCAGTGTCGGAGTGTGTGGAGCTGTTCCCATTGCTACGAGGTCCGTGGCCTACGGACCCTGGACGCGAAAGTTGAGTTTGGATTTAATTTTTCAGCAAGTCGAGACTGTTCACAATGTGCCTTCTGGTTCTCGTTGTTGTCTGTTATGACATTCCCCCGAGCAACAACGTGTGTGTTCGAGTTGGCAAAGATTTAGCAACCGTCTGCTGGGGTCTAACTGTATTGCTTATTTGCAATTGAAGTGCACCAGCGGAATTTTCTTCGTTGTGGCCGGTAACGTTCCTGTTACCTGCTCTGGCCGTTGACGTAAATTCAGGCAGTGTCGTTTCCTCACCGTGTTGCAGCTGTCATGCACGGTGTGTAGTTTGACAGCTTAATGTGCGCGTGGTTGTGGGCGTCCATGCCTTTTAGGTTTTGCATTGAACTCCCGGTTGTGTACTGGTCGAGTATAGCGCAAGTTACCTTGTCAGTGGGTCCGTTGACTGTCTGTTGGTTGGGTTTTCGTCGGATCGAAAACGGTTGGGCCGACTACCTGTCTCACCTCTGTGATCTTAAGTACACTCCTGGAAATTGAAATAAGAACACCGTGAATTCATTGTCCCAGGAAGGGGAAACTTTATTGACACATTCCTGGGGTCAGATACATCACATGATCACACTGACAGAACCACAGGCACATAGACACAGGCAACACAGCATGCACAATGTCGGCACTAGTACAGTGTATATCCACCTTTCGCAGCAATGCAGGCTGCTATTCTCCCATAGAGACGATCGTAGAGATGCTGGATGTAGTCCTGTGGAACGGCTTGCCATGCCATTTCCACCTGGCGCCTCAGTTGGACCAGCGTTCGTGCTGGACGTGCAGACCGCGTGAGACGACGCTTCATCCAGTCCCAAACATGCTCAATGGGGGACAGATCCGGAGATCTTGCTGGCCAGGGTAGTTGACTTACACCTTCTAGAGCACGTTGGGTGGCACGGGATACATGCGGACGTGCATTGTCCTGTTGGAACAGCAAGTTCCCTTGCCGGTCTAGGAATGGTAGAACGATGGGTTCGATGACGGTTTGGATGTACCGTGCACTATTCAGTGTCCCCTCGACGATCACCAGAGGTGTACGGCCAGTGTAGGAGATCGCTCCCCACACCATGATGCCGGGTGTTGGCCCTGTGTGCCTCGGTCGTATGGAGTCCTGATTGTGGCGCTCACCTGCACGGCGCCAAACACGTATACTACCATCATTGGCACCAAGGCAGAAGCGACTCTCATCGCTGAAGACGACACGTCTCCATTCGTCCCTCCATTCACGCCTGTCGCGACACCACTGGAGGCGGGCTGCACGATGTTGGGGCGTGAGCGGAAGACGGCCTAACGGTGTGCGGGACCGTAGCCCAGCTTCATGGAGACGGTTGCGAATGGTCCTCGCCGATACCCCAGGAGCAACAGTGTCCCTAATTTGCTGGGAAGTGGCGGTGCGGTCCCCTACGCCACTGCGTAGGATCCTACGGTCTTGGCGTGCATCCGGGCGTCGCTGCGGTCCGGTCCCAGGTCGACGGGCACGTGCACCTTCCGCCGACCACTAGCGACAACATCGATGTACTGTGGAGACCTCACGCCCCACGTGTTGAGCAATTCGGCGGTACGTCCACCCGGCCTCCCGCATGCCAGCTATACGCCCTCGCTCAAAGTCCGTCAACTGCACATACGGTTCACGTCCACGCTGTTGCGGCATGCTACCAGTGTTAAAGACTGCGATGGAGCTCCGTATGCCACGGCAAACTGGCTGACACTGACGGCGGCGGTGCACAAATGCTGCGCAGCTAGCGCCATTCGACGGCCAACACCGCGGTTCCTGGTGTGTCCGCTGTGCCGTGCGTGTGATCATTGCTTGTACAGCCCTCTCGCAGTGTCCGGAGCAAGTATGGTGGGTCTGACACACCGGTGTCAATGTGTTCTTTTTTCCATTTCCAGGAGTGTATTTCAAGTGCTGGCCGACAACCCACACTTCTGAGCACTGTTAGCTGCACTGCCTTTTCTTATTTTCTGTTGTGTGTATTTGTATGGTACATAGCCTATGATTTTGAATTAAGGTTGAATTGTTTCTAGTGGTGTTTTAAGTCATGGGCCTTCAGCGGCTTTAAAATTAAAATTCCTTGCTTGTCGAGTTTAGATTGTTTGGGCCGTCAGCCTGATTAAAATATTGTTTATAAAGTCTTGGGCCTTCTGCCTACTAAAAATTATTTTAGTTGTGCTTTGAGTCATGGGCCTTCAGCCGTTTTTAAATTAAGGAACGTTGTCTTTCGAGCATCAGACTGTTTGGGGCCTTCACCCTAATTGAAGATTTCTGCCTTGAGTTTTATTTTATGTAATTTCACCTTGAGTCTTAAATCATAGGCCTCCAGTCGTCTTTAAATTAAGGTTGTTGCTTTTCAAGTGTTAGATTTGGGGCCTTCAGCCAAATTGTGGAACCTCCTTATCCTAAAGCATTCTGAACTCAAAATATTGTCTTTGGCGTCTGAATTTTGAGTTAGCGGCTTTTAGCCGTCTCTTTTTTTAATTTAAAGTGGTTTTGCCCTTAAGGCGTAAGACGGTGTAGCGTATTCATCCGATAACTAAGTTCAAGAATTTGTACTGTAATGTTTGGTCAAATAAATAAAGCTATTTGATCGAGTTTAACTGAGAGCCGCTCATTTTGGACCCTTTCCACAATTCCGACTACCTGTCCTGTCCTGCGGGCGTAGCAGGTCGTTTCATGGACGTGTACGGGTATGGAGAAAACCTCATGAATCCATGGACCCTGCTTGTCATCAGGGGACCGTTCAAGATGGTGTGTAATGGTGTGGGGCGTGTGCTATAAGAGTGGTATGGGACCCCTAATACATCTAGATGCGACTCTGGCGCGAGACACGTTAGTAAGCAACCTGTCTGATCACTTTCATCCATTCATGTCCATCGTGCATTCCGACAGACTTGGGTAATTCCAGTAGGACAAAGCGGCAGCCCACACGTCCAGAATTGGTGCAGTGTGGCTTCAGAAACAATCTTCTGAGTTTGAACACTTCCGCTGACGACCGACCTCCCCAGACATGAATATTATTTAGCATATCTGCGATGCCTTGCAACGTGCTGTTCATAAGCGACCTCCACCCCCTCCGTACTCTTACGGATTTATGGACACCTCTGCTGGATTCATGGTTTCAACTCCATCCAGCACTACTTCAAACATTAGCCATCCATTCCACGTCGTGTTGCGGCACATCTGCTTGCTCGCGGTGGCCCTACACGACATTAAGCAGGTGTACCAGTTCCTTTGGCTCTTCAGTGTATAAACCAACGGCTTCAATTTGAGGAACAAATTTGCGAGAAAGTAGGGTTGGAGCACAGGGAGTACTGTACGGGACTCAACCATAGACTGTGTAACAACTTGAAGACTGAAGAATCGAAGCGTTTGACATGTGCTGCCATAGAAGGATGCAGGCAGTTACATGGACTGAAGGTAACAAGTGCGGGGGTTCCCAGTAGGATCGTTGAGGAGAGGAGGATGTACGAAGCACTGACAAAAAGAAGCGACAGTGCGATATAATACATGTTAAGACACCAAGAATGTGCGTTTGTACTTGAGGTGGTTTTGCAGGTTAAAAATTGTAAGAAAAAAACGATAGCAAAATCGAATAAAAAAAATTGATGACTCGGTTGAAAGTTCTGCTGTATGACGAAAGGATTGCTACAAGAGAGGAATTCGTGGCCCGCGACATGAAGCCTGTTCGAAGACCGATGACCTATAGAAAAGAGAAAGAAAAGTGCGCCGACAGTGTTTCCTCCTGCACACAGTCCACCGAAACAAAGTTTTCTTAGAAGAACGGATGTCTTGTCGACAAACGAGTTCGATAGCTTCGAGAATACAGCAAATCTAGACAGAGCATGTTTGGGGACACATCGTTCCTTGTAATTAAAGCATAGTCAGTTATTGATTACCCTGGTGGCGACACGTTACAGGTTTAGAGCTTCGCTGACGGTGGTCATGAACGGTGTTCTAAACCTTTAACGGGTTCCCATCTGGGGATTCAGTAGCTGAACAAGCTTGGGTTTCTCGTGCAAAACTACTCATACACAACAAATAATACAGGGCGTGAAGCGGTTTCTTTCTGTATATTTCTCTGAGAATTATTCTCATGCCGTGTAACAGATAATATATATAGTATTTCATCCATCCTCAGCAACTGTAGCTGTATGTTGTTGTTGTTGTTGTTGTTGTTGTGGTCTTCAGTCCTGAGACTGATTTGATGCAGCTCTCCATGCTACTCTATCCTGTGCAAGCTTCTTGAACTCCCAGTACATACTGCCGCCTACATCCTTCTGAAACTGCTTAGTGTATTCATCTCTTGGTCTCCCTCTACAATTTTTACCCTCCACGCTGCCCTCCAATACTAAATTGGTGATCCCTCGATGTCTCAGAACATGTCGTACCAACCGATCCCTTTTACTCATGTTGTGACACAAGCTCCTCTGTTCAATACCTCCTCATTATTTATGTGATTTACCCATCTAATCTTCAGCGATCTTTTGTAGCAGCACATTTCGAAAGCTTCTATTCTCTCCTTGTCTAAGCTATATATCGTTCACGTTTCACTTCCATACATGGCCATACTCCATACAAATAGTATCAGAAACGACTTCCTGACATTTAAATCTATACTCGATGTTAACAAATTTTTCTTCTTCAGAAACGCTTTCCTTGCCATTGCCAGTCTACAATTTATATCCTCTCTACTTCGACCATCATCAGTTATTTTACTCCCCAAATAGCAAAAATCCTTTACTACTTTAAGTGTTTCATTTCCTAATCTAATTCCCTCAGCATCTCAGCATCACCCGACTTAATTCGACTACATTCCGTCATCCTCGTTTTGCTTTTGTTGATGTTCATCTTATACCCTCTTTTCAAGACACTGTCCATTCCGTTCAATTGCTCTTCCAAGTCCTTTGCTATCTCTGACAGAATTACAATGTCATCGGCGAACCTCAAAGTTTTTATTTTTTCTCCATGGATTTCAATACCTACTCAGAACTTGTCTTTTGTTTCCTTGATTGCTTCTCAATATGCAGATTGAATAACATCGGGTATAGGCTACAACCCTGTCTAACTCCCTTCCCAACCACTGCTTCCCTTTCATACCCCTCGACTCTTATAATTGCCATCTGGTTTCTGTACAAATTGTAAATAGCCTTTCGCTCCCTGTATTTTACCCCTGCCACCTTCAGATTTTGAAAGAGAGTATTCCAATCAACATTGTCAAAAGCTTTCTCTATGTCTACAAATGCTAGAAACTTAGTTTTGCGTTTCCTTTATCTTTCTTTTAAGATAAGTCGTGGAATCAGTATTGCCTCACGTGTTCCAACATTTCTACGGAATCCAAACTGATCTTCCCCGAAGTCGGCTTCTATAAGTTTTTCCATTCATCTGTAAAGAATTCGCGTTAGTATTTTGCAACTGTGATAGTTCGGTATTTTTCATAACTGTGAATGCCTGTTTTATTTGGGATTGGGATTATTATGTTCTTCTTGAAGTCTGAGGGTATTTCGCCTGTCTCATACTTCTCGCTCACCAGATGGTAGAGTTTTGTCAGGACTGGCTCTCCCAAGGTTGTCAGTAGTTCTAATGGAATGTTCTCTACTCCGGGGGCGTTGTTTCGACTCAGGTCTTTCAGTGCTCTGTCAAACTCTTCACGCAGTATCATATCTCCCATTTCATCTCCATTACATCCTCTTCCATTTTCAAAATATTGTTCTCAAGTACATCGTCCTTGTATAGACCCGCTATATACTCCTTCCACATTTCTGCTTTCCCTTCTTTGCTTAGAACTGGGTGTCCATCAAAGCTCTTGATATTCATGCAAGTGGTTCTCCTTTCTCCAAAGGTCTCTTTAATTTTCCTGTAGGCAGTATCTATCTTACCCCAAGTGAGATAAGCCTCTACATCATTACATTCGTCCTCTAGCTACACCTGCTTAGCCATTTTGCACTTCCTGTAGATATCATTTTTCAGATGTTTGTATTCCTTTTTGCCTGCTTCATTTACTGCATTTTCATAGTTTCTTCTTTCGTCAGTTAAATTCAGTATTTCTTCTGTTACCCAAGGTTTTCTACTAGCTCTCGTCTTTTTACCTATTTGATCCTCTGCTGCCTTCACTATTTCATTCCTCAAAGCTACCCATTCTTCTTCTTCTCGCTGTATATAGCGACATAGTAAGCAACTATCTGTAAAAAACAAATTCAGTTTCTTAACCGGCTTCGGGCAGTTAGTGTCCTTCTTCAGAAAACTATACCTATCGCATTATTTGCGAATGTAAACGATAAGATGCATACAGCAAAATGCCGTTACCTGATTAGCTCCTGTTTTGGTATGATGTCTGTATCTTTTGTTTGGCTTCTTTATACCATTTTTTTCAGGTACTATGAAGCACATGACCACGGAATTTTGCCGTATGCATTGTATTGTTCACACTCGCAAATATGCGATAGGGATAACCTTCTGAAGAGGGGCACTAACTGCCCGGAACAGGTTGAGAAATTAAATTTCTTTTATGCAGCTGGTTGCTGATAATTTAGATACTATATTCTTAAAATTCGTTGCTGTGAGAAAATATCAAAAGAGAGCGCGTCCAAATTCTTTACGCCCGAATCAAAATTCCGAATAATCTGACAGTGGAACAAATGTGTGTCTGTCTGATTTAACGTAACGAGGCTCTTCACCACAAACGGGTAGGCCCGGATGGGTTAGCGCAGTGGTTAACAGACAGAATTCACGTTCGAGAGGTCGGCGGTTCAAAACTGCGTCCGGCCGCCCTGATTTACATTTTCCGTAATTTCCTTAATTCGCTGAAGCAAATGCCGTATGGTTCTTTCGAAAAGGCACGACCGCTTTCTTTGTCCACCATTCCCTAATGCGAGCTTGTAATCCGCCTGTAACGACCTCGTTGTCGTTGGGTCGTTAAGCCCTAGTCTTCTACTCCTCCCCCTCCTCCCTGAACGGGCAGCATTATTTCGACTACCCTTGATGCTTTCTCTTATTTGCTCTGAGGTGAAATGTGAAAAAATAATTTGTGGATCGTGCAGATAAGCAGCTGACACCATTTACTTCCCATATGTCGACCGAAGTGGCGTCGCCTTAAAAGACTTGCACCAGGCGTTGGGGTGTACCCACCGGTAGGCCCTCGTCCCACCACATTTTTTACTTCCAACATGACGGACATAGAGGAATTATAGGCAAGGCTTAAAGTGAAACTTCCTGGCAGATTAAAACTGTGTGCCGGACCGAGACTCGAACTCGGGACCTTTGCCTTTCGCGGGCAAGTGCTCCATCAACTGAGCTACCCAAGCACGACTCATGCCCCGGCCTCACAGTTTCACTTCTGCCAGTATCTCGTCTCCTACCTTCCAAACTAGCCTCTGCACGGCACACAGTTTAATCTGCCAGAAAGTTTCACATCGGCGCACACTCCCCTGCAGAGTGAAAATCTCATTCTGGATACGGTACGGCTACCTGTATCGCTGAGGCACGCAACCCTCCCCGCCAACGGCAAGGTCCATGGAGGGGGGGGGGGGGGGGGGGGAGGGAGGGTAGAGACGATACTAGCGAAGGCGAATGGTCGACTTTGGTTCATTGGTAGGATCTTAGGGAGGTGTAGCTCATCTTTTAAGGGGACTCCATCCTTGAGTACAGCTCGAGTGCTTCGGAACTCACCAGATCGGATGAAGGCACCGAAGCAGTTCAGAGGTGTGCTGCAGGATTTTTTATCGGTAGGTTTGCTCAACGCGCAAGTATTACGAACATGCTTCGCTAAGAGATATGAGTATCCCTGGAGCGGAGACGGCGTTCTTTTCGCGAAACCCTATTGAGAATATTTAGAGAATCGGCACCTACAGCTGAGTGTAGGACGATTCTACTGCCACATACGTAGATTCCTCGCAAGGACCACGTAGACAGGATAATAGGAATCAGGGTTCGTACGGAGGTATATAGGTAATCAATTTTTCCTCGCTCCATTTTTGAGTGGTTCGGGAAAGGAAATGCTTAGTAGTTGTACAAGTTACCCTCTGCCATGCTGTATCCGAAACAGGTCCTTGGTTTCCGTCGCATATCACGATGGATGTGAATGACCAGTGAATTAGGGTGCATGTTCTATCAACTCAGTGTGTAGCTATCGGACACCGTTAAGTATTTTATAACTTGTGAAACATGCCCGTTTGTCAGAGCTGGGACTCATCACCGTACCACATTTCCATAATCCGACGGTTACTATCATTACCGGTACCTCGAACAGCAGTTCAGAGATCCGTGTGGTGCAGATAGCTAATCCCACACAATCCAGTGCCATATCTCTTATACGATGATTGATAAATGGATGCCAACAACCTCGTTGTAATTGATGCACATTTCGTCGTTCAAAAAGTGTTAGATTTTATGAGACTTAGCTCTTGCATGCTCGTTAGAGCATGGGCTTGAGCATGGTCTTTCCTTAAGAGTGGGCCATAGAGCTCGTCTATAAGAATTTACACACAGGAAGCCGGCAGCAGTAAACACAACCTTGATCATGAGATCGTGCTTGATTCCCATTGGAGATCGGAAACAACCATCATAAGCCGTCGGGATATGTATGTATTTGAGTAATGTCTGTTCTGTCATATGTGTCCGACAGAATACTTACGTCAGTCGAAGTAAAAGGGTCAAGTAAACATGGGTTCTAAAACCCATATCTTAAGAGCTATGAGCAATTGTTGATGTTCGATACTGCGAAACAGATCTGTTCTACTGAAACCTCTTTGCTTCCCGTATTTTGCGAAGTAGTAGTATGGAGCAAAGCAAGAAAAAAATTCCAGTAAACATGTGTACTAAAATGGGTTGTGTTTCCAAGTAGCGAAGATTAGCAAGTGCTCACATATCTTGAGGTATTCGTTTTAGAACACTTGTTTACTGGACATTTTCTTCCTGTTTTGGTCCATACTGCGACTTTCCAAAATATGGAAACCAAAGAGCTCGCGCTATAAGAGATTTGTTTCACAATATCGAAGATCAAGAGCACGCGTTTTAGAGCTGATGTTTACTTGACTTTTAAGTTTTGAAAAATCATTCTTGTCATATCCCTGAATATTGACCATCACCTGTGAAACGTCCTGTATATATTCAAGAGTGTTTCGTCCTGTTTCCACTAAACTGGTGGAAACTGGTGCTGCACTCAGAGTCAAATTCCACCTGGACATGCAAATGAACAGTGTGTGCGTGAAGTCAAAGACATTATTCAGTCGCTATAACGCAGTCCTTCAACAACCAAACGCAGCATTCCTACACATATCAATATTCCATATACAAAAATAATTAAGGCAATACATATACACGGCCTCTAGGATTTATCTTTTATAGCGGGATCAGCGGTTACAAGAAAGAGATAGATGTTTGAAATTTTGGCGCTGGCGCATTGGAAGTCACAGAGGAATTCGATTAATTCTGTTTACTTATGAGGCCACTATACTCGTAACGGTATCGATTCTCCAAGACCCTGGACAAACTGACCTACACTGACACTAAGACAAAATATAAACACACCTTCATCCTATGCGTATGACATCGTCTTACACCACCGCTACAACAGTTCTGGCACCATCAGCTCCACCAACACAGGTCACTTCTCAGAGCTGGATGACTACACCTGCCCCCTTGATGGTGGGGGGCATTTCCCTCCCTGTTGCTCCTGCCCCACCTACTTTGGGAGCAACACACCCCAACCATTGGGGTCATCCATCCCTACTTCTAAGCCGGAGAAGCGTAAGTCTTCTTCGGCTTCTCTCGCTAGGAAGGGGTCCTTGGATAGCTCGCTTCCCAGGTCTCTTCTAGTAGGAAAGTCGGCACCCACCAGTGGCTGAAGAGCCCAAAAGCAGCTGGTCGTAGGGCTTCACACTCATCCTCAGTCCTGGAGACTGAGCCAGTGGAGTCCTCCCAGCCAGGGAAACCCAAGGGGCAGTGAGAGAAATCCAAAAATAAAACCCATAACGAAACTGCTGTGGCACCCACACCACCGCTACCTACAAACTATGCGGCTGAGAATGGGGTGGAGGTTTTGGCATCCGCTGAGGACCTAGATCTCGCCAGACGCTCAGTCAATAAATCGATGGCAGCAGGAGACTCTGAGGCGTAAACTGTCTCATTGAATGAAACTTCTTGGCAGATTAAAACTGTGTGCCCGACCGAGACTCGAACTCGGGACCTTTGCCTTTCGCGGGCATGTGCTCTACCATCTGAGCTACCGAAGCACGACTCACGCCCGGTACTCACAGCTTTACTTCTGACAGTATCTCGTCTCCTACCTTCCAAACTTTACAGAAGTTCTTCTGCGAACCTTCTGAAAATCTCATTCTGTCTCATTGAATGTTCCATATCTTCCCAGTCTCCCGATGTCATCCTCCAGTGGAACTGCGGCGGTTTTTTCCAGCGCCTGGCTGAGCTACACCTGCTTTACACCTACTATCTGCAGTGTCCTCCAGGAAACCTGGTTCCCATCAATGTGGAACCCTGCCCTCCATAGCTATAAAGGATATTACAGGAGCCATAGCGACTATAATCGAGTGTCAGGTGGAGTTTGCGTTTATGTCCTCAACTTGGTCTGTAGTGAACATGTGCCCTTCAAACCCCTCTTGAATCTGTGGCTGTCAGAATAAGAATGACAGGAAATAACTGTCTGTAATGTATATCTTCCTCCAGACGGTGCAGTACCCCTGAATGTATTAGGTGCTCTGATTGATTAACTCCCTAAATCTTTCCTACTTCTGGGAGATTTTAATGTCCATAACCCCTTGTGGGGTGGTATTATGCTTACTGGCTGAGGCAGATATTTTGAAACTTTACTGTCTCGATTCTACCTCTGCCTCTTAAATACTGTGGCCGCTACGCATTTCAGTGTGGCTCATGGTAGTTACTCAGCCATTGATTTATCAATCTGCAGCCCAGGACTTCTCGCATCTATCCACTGGAGAGCACATGACGACCTGTGCGGTAGTGACCATTTCCCCATCTTCCCGTCACTGCTCCAGCGTCAAGCACACGGATGCCTTCCCAGATGGGCTTTGAACAAGGCGGTCTGGGGAATTTTCACCTCTGCTGTCACCGCTGAATCTCCCCCTCACGGTAACGTCGATGTGATGGTTGAGCAGGTGACTAGCACAATTGTTTCTGCTCCAGAAAACGCGGTGCCTAAGGCGTAAGGCAGTCCCTTGGTGGTCGCCAGAAGTCGCTGAAGCAAATAAGGAGTGTCGGCGACCTCTACAGTGGCATGAGTGGCACCCCTCCCTGGAGAACCCATAGCCTCGAAACAGCTCCGTGCCCGTGTTCGCTACCTTATCAAACAACGGAAGGAGGAGTGTTGGGTGACATACGTCTCCACCATTGAGTGCCGCAGGTCACCTTCCCAAGTCTGGGCAAAGATCAAACACCTTTTCGGGTATCAGGCCCCAACAGCTGTCCCTGGTGTTACCATAAATGGCGACTACAACCGATGCAAACGCGATTGCCGAGCACTTTGCTGAGCCTCTGCATCGGAGAATTACCCCCCAGCCTTCCGCACACTCAAACAGCGGCTGGAAGGGAACGTCCTCTCGTTCACTACACGCTGCAGTGAATCCTATAACGCGTCATTTACAGAATGAGAGCTCCTCAGTGCCCTTGCACATTGTCCCCACACAGCTCCTGGGCCTGATGACATCGACAGCCAGATGAGCAGCACTCCTTGTCTTTTGGCTGCAGTGTTTTTACTGGAGAGCTGGCGGCTATATCTCGTGCTCTTGAACACATCCACTCATGCTATGTGTAGTACTCATTGAGCAGCCTACAAGCCCCCATGCCGTTGGTGGGGAGGCTTGCGTGCCTCAGCGATACAGATGGACGTACCGTAGATGCAACCACAACGGAGGGGTATCTGTTGAGAGGCCAGACAAACGTGTGGTTCCTGAAGAGAGGCAGCAGCCATTTCAGTAGTTGCAGGGGCAACAGTATGGATGATTGACTGATCTGGCCTTGTAACACTAACCAAAACGGCCTTGCTGTGCTGGTACTGCGAACGGCTAAAGCAAGGGGACACTACAACCTTAATTTTTTCCGAGGGCATGCAGCTTTACTGGTCACAGCTGCAAAATACTAACGCGAATCCTTTATAGACGAATGAAAAACTGGTAGAAGTCGACCTAGAGGAAGATCTGTTCGAGTTCCGTAGAAATGTTGGAACACGTGAGGCAATACTGACCCTACTACTTTCTTAGAAGAAAGATTAAGGAAACGCAAAACTAAGTTTCTAGCATTTGTAGACTTAGAGAAAGCTTTTAACAATGTTGACTGGAATACTCTCAAATTCTGAAGGTGGCAGGGATAAAATACAGGGAGCGAAAGGCTATTTACAATTTGTACAGAAACCAGATAGCAGTTACAAGAGGGGAGGGACATGAAAGGGAAGAGGTGGTTGGGAAGACATTGAGACAGGGTTGTAACCTCTCCCCGATGCTATTCAATCTTTATATTGAGCAAGTAGTAAAGGAAACAAAAGGAAAGTTCTGAGTAGGTATTAAAATCCATGGAGAAGAAATAAAAACTTTGAGGTTCGCCGATAACATTTTAATTCTGTTGGAGACAGCAAAGGACTTGGAAGAGCAGTTGAACGGAATGGACAGTGTCTTGAAAGGAGTGTATAAGATGAATATCAACAAAAGAAAAACCAGGATAATGGAATGTAGTCGAATTCAGTCTGGTGATACTGAGGGTATTAGATTAGGAAATGAGACACTTAAAGTAGTAAAGGAATTTTGCTATTTGGGGAGCAGAATAACTGATGATGGTCGAAGTGGAGAGGATATAAAATGTAGACTGGCAATGGCAAGGAAAGCTTTTCTGAAGAAGAGAAATTTGTTAACATCGAGTATAGATTCAAGTATCAGGCAGTCATTTCTGAAGGTGTTTGCATGGAGTGTAGCCATGTATGGAAGTGAAGTATGGACAATAATAGTTTGGACAAGAAGAGAATAGAAGCTTTAGAAATGTGGTGCTACAGAAGAATGTTGAAGATTAGGTGGGTAGATCACGTAACTAATGAGGAGGTATTGAATAAGATTGGGGAGAAGAGAATTTTGTGGCACAACTTGACTAGAAGAAGGGATCGGTAGGTGAGACATGTCCTGAGGCATCAAGGGATCACAAATTTAGCATTTGAGGGCAGTGTGGTGGCTAAAAATCGTAGAGTGAGACAAAGAGATGAGTACACTAAGCAGATTCAGAAGGATGTAGGTTGCAGTAAGTACTGGGAGATAAAGAAGCTTGCGCAGGATAGAGTAGCATGGAGAGCTGCATCAAATCAGTCTCAGGACTGAAGACCACAACAACAACAACAAGCTGTTGACCAGTGCTACCCTCGCCACCCTCTGATAGTGTCCATTTATGCCCTGGAACAGTCCCGTCGTTCCGTGGTGTTTGTGGGGACCCCAGGACACGTCGGAATCCCCACCAATGAACTAGCTGACAGGCTGGCCAAACAGGTGACGTGGAAACCACTTCAGGAGGTAAGCATTTCCAAAGATGACTGCATTCTGTCTTACACCCCAGGGTTTTCTGGCTTTGGGAGATTGAATGGCATATTAGCACACAAAAAAAATTGTGTGTCATTAAAGAGACTATGAATGTGTGGAAGTCTTCGATGCAGGCCTCTCTCAGAGAATCAGTTGTCCTCTACTGGCTCCGCATTGGCCATACGTGGCTAACGCATGGCTACCTACTCCATCACGAGGACCCACCCCAGTGTCGCTGTGGCTGCCAAATGACAGTGGTCCACCTCTTGCTGGTCTGCCCACTTTTAGCCGCTCTGCGGCAGACGTATAGCTTTCCCAGTACCCTGCCTTCCGTGTTGGGCGACAATACCTCCACAGCAGCTTTAGTTTTACGTTTTATCAGTGAGAGTGGGTTTTATACTTCTATGTAGGTTTTAGCACATGTACATTGTCCCTCTGTGTACTCCACCATAGTGCTTTTAGGGTGGAGGTTTTAATGTGTTGCAGAGTGGCTGGCTTTCCCTTTTTATTCTCATTGTTGGCCAGCCACTTTAATCTACTTTCATGTTTTACTCTCTTTTGTTTCTAGCGTCTCTCTGTTGTTTTCTTGTCCTCTTTTGTTCTTTTTAGTGTTCGTTGCCTTCCCTTCATTCTTGTGGCTTTTCCTTTCTTTCTGGTTTGTGTTATATGATTCGTCCGTTTCATTCTCACACTTGTGGCATTGTTTTATTAGGAACAAGGGACCGATGACCCCGTAGTCTGGTCCCTTCTCCAAACCAACCTTAGGCGAATCATTTTCAAAATGCGGCAATATTACCACGAGGTTGCATCGTGGGCTACGTGTTGCTCTGGTAATAGACATCCCTACTTTCACCCTCGCGGTATTTGTCCAGAAAAAGCCACCTCATTCAGAGGTAACGTCGTAGCTCGATTTGTAAAGTGGGTTTAGCTTTTAACATGGATACTTGTGTGCAGTTGTAGAACCAATACCGCTTGTGATGGTAACATACAGTAGTTGTTGCGATCATTTTCTTTTTTTATGTAACATATGACCAATTACGTCTCTCTTTCGAAGACACAGTGGTAGCATTCACAAGAAAAACCTAAGCCGGTAATGGTGGCCGAGCGGTTCTAGGCACTACAGTCTGGAACCGCGCGACCGCTACTGTCGCAGGTTCGAATCCTGCCTCAGGCGTGGAATTGTGTGATGTGCTTAGGTTAGTTAGGTTTAAGTAGTTCTAAGTTCTAGGGGACTGATGACCTCAGATTTTTAGTCCCATAGTGCTCAGAGCATTTTTAAAACTTATGATGGTCTAGCGATCTTGACGTTTTTACTATTATGACCCTAAAATTAGAATAGGTAAGTTCATTTATTAGTTGGATGTGTAAGTCTTGTGGAAGACTGTAGTTTTAATGTATTATTCGATAATGGAAGGATGCGATACCATACTTCGAAACTCTATTAAAAAAAGATAAGCAGAACCAATAAACCAATCACTGTATGTGAATATAGTTTAATTATTTAACGTGAATACTGATAATGACATTTTTTCGTAGGCCATCTAATGGTACAGTTTAATGTTACTCTGCTGGATGACTCAGTTCATCACTCACGCTACTTGCTACAGAACCAAGACTGGGAAAGATGTTTTGATATGCATTCACATCTGTGTCTGACAGAAACATAGTGTTCGCTCGTTTGTTGCGATTTCACCTCGAAACAATAAAATGTTTGATAAGTACGTGTGATTACCGTTCGAATTTATAATTATTAATTACATGTCATAACATGTTTAGGATTTTTGTGGAGTTTTACGGAGAAGTACGTGATTTTCGTGCCACTCTAAGACCCATACGAGGTTGGATTAATAGATTTGTGATATAATTATCCAGTACACTATCTTAAACGGATAGTTCATAGAATAATTACCCAGCACAGTGTTATATGACGGAAACGTCATATGCAAGGATTATGCGCATTTTCCAAACGAATTTTCTCATTTACACCGCTGCAAGAGAACGAAAGAGAAGTTTCATTTATGTCCTGTCTCCAGACTTCTCCTCTTGCCAGCATCAGGCTGTCAACTCTAGTATCGACTTTTTTTTTTGCTCTGTCATCAATGACAGTGTCGTACATGTGGCATTGTTGGAGATCTAACAATACGTAAGAAACAAGAGAGAGGCAGATTCAAGATAAAAGTGTAACGTCCAGCAGTTTACTCCTCATCATTTTATTGTACCGACTACATATATGGGAGTTTTTGGCAACAAATGATGTATATTTGTTTAACACAGGATATCTGCACATTTTTGGTAACAATACTTTATGCGTAAATCCAGCGGCTCATAGACATGTTCAGCGAAGCACTTATGCCATGTAATAAAACAATTTTACGACGTTTTAAAGTCGTCTTCATACAGCAATCGGAGAGAGCACAAGCGCCCCTGTCTAATTGTGCGTTCCCCTCTGTATGACGTCGCTCTTAAGAGGCAGTGTCAGTTGTCTGGTGATACCAGTTGCCCGCGTTGTGTTGTGAGATATTCTAAGGAATTCTGAACTGCCAACAAGATGGACAAACAGGTCGATGCCCTCACCCCCCTCAATTTATGGGTTTTCGTTGAACTTCTCCTCAGTTACTGTCAATCAGTGTCCGAAATTTGAGACTGTGGAGGCTCTTGTGGTGGTGGAGGCAGCATTCGCTAGAAGAAATTACAGAAATAGAAAAGAAACGGTGGTGATTCTACTGTTGTCTGATATGTGCAGCCCTTTTATCCAGGAGGCACTGTTGCTCCCAAATTAATTCCTGTTTATATTGCATCATCGGCCAGTCGATGGTGAGTGATCACCGTAGCTCTGAAAGGTCACATTCCATCACAATACAAGAGACATTGTGACGTCTGTGAGCCGATGACTTCGTAAGCAGAATTAATTTGTTTTTGCTGCACTGTAGCTATTTCGAAGCCTTATTTGGCTAGTGGGGAAGTATCTAATTACGATTCTTGCAGTGACATTACGTCCTCATAGTGTGAGGGTTGCATGTCTTTTATTATGCCTGGGACACTGGCAGATCTCACCCACTCACAGTGTTCCTGCAGGATTATATTTACGAGTCTTATAGCACTGGCACAAACTAATGAGGCTGCAGTGTTTGCTTTTATATGTGGCAGGTTAGTAGTATTTCATTGGCTTTCCAATATTGCAGCATACATATATATACGACGTTACTCAGTATTAATCTGTAGATAAGTTTGTCGTAGGGAGTTTTAAAAAAATACTGCACTAAGCTAGCTGTCCAGTGGGTGTCATTGGAATTCAATGAATCAGTCGAAATTACGTTAACAGCGATGTACATGCTCGGATTTTTCTGTTGTTGATACACTACTGGCCATTAAAATTGCTACACCACGAAGATGACGCTCTACAGACGCGAAATTTAACTGACGGGAAGAAGATGCTGTGATACGCAAACGATAAGCTTTTCAGGGCATTCACACAAGGTTGGCGCCGGTGGCGACACTTACAACGTGCTGACATAGGAAAGATTCCAACCGATTTGTCATACACAAACTGCAGTTGACCGGCGTTGCCTGGTGAAACGTTGTTGTGATGCCTCGTGTAAGGAGGAGAAATGCGTACCATCACGATCCCGACTTTCATAAAGGCCGAATTGGAGACTATCGAGATTGCGGTTTATCGTATCACGACATTGCTGCTCGCGTTGGTCGAGATCCAGTGACTGTTAGCAGAATATGGAATCGGTGGGTTCACGAGGGTAATACGGAACCCCGTGCTGGATCCCAACGGCCTCGTATCACTAGCAGTCGACATGACAGGCATCTTATCCGCATGGCTGTAACGGATCGTGCAGCCACGTCTCGATCCTTGAGTCAACAGATGGGTACGTTTGCAAGACAACAACCATTTGCATGAACAGTTCCGACGACGTGTGCAGCAGCATGGACTATCAGCTCGGAGACCATGGCTGCGGTTACCCTTGACGCTGCATCACAGACAGGAGTGCCTGCGATGGTGTATACAAAGACAAACACGAATGGCAAAACGTCATTTTTTCAGATGAATCCAGGTTCTGTTTACAGCATCATGATGGTCGCATCCGTGTTTGGCGACATCACGGTGAGCGCACATTGAAAACGTGTATTCGTTATCACCATACTGGCGTATCGCCCGGCGTGATGGTATGGGGTGCCATTGGTTACACGTCTCGGTCACCTCTTGTTCGCATTGACGGCAGTTTGAACAGTAGACGTTACATTTCAGATGTATTACGACCCCTGGCTCTACCCTTCATTCGATCACTGAGAAATCCTACATTTCGGCAGGATAATGCACGACTGCACATTGCAGCTCCTGTACGGGCCTTTCTGGATACAGAAAATGTTCGACTGCTGCCCTGGCCAGCACATTCTCCAGATCTCTCACCAACTGAAAACGTCTGGTCAATGGTGGCCAAGCAGCTGGCTCGTCACAATACGCCAGTCAATACTCTTTATGAACTGTGGTACCGTTTGAAGCTGCATGGGCAGCTGTACCTATACACGCCAACCAAGCTCTGACTCAATGGCCAGGCGTATCAAGGCCGTTATTACGGCCAGAGGTGACTGCTCTGGGTACCGATTTCACAGGATCTATGAGCCCAAATAGCGTGAAAATGTAATCACATATCCTAGTATAATATTTTTGTCCAATGAATGCCCGTTTATCATCTGCATTTCTTTTTGGTGTAGCAGTTTTAATGGCGAGTAGTGTATATGAGACTTTTAGTAATTCTAGCACACTTCTAATATTGCACAGCTGGGAGTGTTGTGCGGCTGAAAATTATTTGCTCGTGCATAAGCGTTAGCTTTGAAAGCATTGTTATGATTGTTGCACATATAAACGGGTGGTGGGTGTGGGCGACGGGGGTGGTGGGGAAGTAGTTGCCACTTAAAGTGTTGACACCATTATTTATCTGCAAAATCGTCCCACAGATTTCCGAAGGTGTCTGTGTGGGCATCGGCGAGTTAAGTGTGGTTTGTTGTGGTGGAAAGTCCACTCAATGACGGAGTGATCTTCAGAGCAGTGCCTTTTGCGTCAGTCACCAGCCTGGAAATGATTACACATGTATTTCGTGGTTTTTGCTGGATTGTGATCCGTTTGTTCACGACCATACTTCATATGTTTCTCTTTCTCTTTCCCTCTCACTCTCTCTCTCTCTTTGTCTCTCTTTCTCTCTCTCTCTCTCCTCCTCCTCCTCCTCCTCGTCTCTCCCCCCCCCCCCCCCCCCCCCCCCCGCTCTCTCTCTGACACTCTGCGCTTATTCTGTACTGTTGTGCCAATTCTTATACACACAGTATGTTTGGTTGAAAGCAGCAGGATTTTGCTATGACATTATTTTTTTCTACCAATATGAGAGTGTACTCACTTTAACATGCCCTACTGCTTTTAGGAAGGCTTGGCAAGAGTTTATGTATCGTGTTGTGTTATTTCTGCTCGGTGGTTTCACCAGACTAAGCTCACCAAGAAGATGGATGCTCACAATTCCCTTAAATGCATGGATGGATTAACATTATTTGAAAATCATCTAACTACTCAGAAGAATGAATGTTGGAAAAAATGTCATGCTCTCCAGATTTGTATTTTATAGCATTGTTCAAATTCTTATAAACACAGTATATCTGGTTGGAAGCTTTAGAAGTGCGTTATGATTTCACACAACGTACTAATGTAGTACTGGCTTGAAGTACTAGCTTGTATAATTTGCTATAAAATCGTTATTTCTACTAACTTGTTTGTTTTTAACACACACACTATGATGTCTCATACACACAAACTAGTATTACAGTGGAGGTTTAACACTGAGAAAGAATTTAGATACCTGCTACATTGTGATTGGCTGATGGCATGATCACACGATATTAATCTGACATGGAAAAAAGTTTTTAACAATACGTAACATGGTAAAAAATACGAAACATGGGGTAAAATATAGTGAAAATACATAAAACTGAGGAAGAACGAGAGCACTTACATATCTGTATGTGTGTTTTCTGCTGGTGCACCGAATGGTGAAAACCACATAATAGTACATTGTTATTAACAATCAGACCTCCAGTATATGTGATCTAATGTAAGTTATTTGTTATTAACACACAGTCGCATCCTGATCCTTTCTCCGAAGTGAACACTCCCAGGTAGTACACACCCATTTAGGTGTCCCAAGATGATGACAGGTTGTGTGTGTCGCAGTCTCATTGTTCTAGAAGGCTCAAGAGGAGTGAAGGAGGGGGGGGGGGGGGGGGGAAGGAGGGAATGTTGCTCCTGGGTGACCTTGATGAATTCCCAGTGGTTCCCTGGGGGCAGGGGAGGAAGTAGGGTGACCTTGAATATAAGTCGCCCAAGTGTGTAAGCTCACACTGAATGTCCTTAGTGACCTAGAGGAAAGACCATTATCTTGCCTGAAACCTGATCTGTTACTCTACTCGGGTTCAACGTTTTTACGTCATATATGACAAACAGTTTTCATTATGCTCGAAATAAGTTTAACAAGTATTTTATCAAGATTCTGTGTTAGCTAATAAAGTAAATAGAACTATGCTTTTTAGAATATGTGCATCGGATTTATAAAGTCTGAATATGTAACAAAATAGTTTTTACTCAGAATCCTTTGGACTTCGATCAACCCAACCGGAAACACGAAACGGTGACTACACTTTTATAAAGCTCCCTCCAAACTATTTTTTTTCGTAAAAGACATAATGGGCAAACTTCCGTAGCCTACAAAGTAAATTTAACGGGCGTTCCGTGTTCGCTAATCTCTGCCTGCATCGCGCATGCACCGTGACTTACAGGGTCACTAAGTCCCGCACGTTTTTAGAGCGCCCTTTTATTTACGCTTACGGTCTTCGTGCATGACGCCGTCGCGTTGTGGCGGAGCCCTGGATAGAGGCGTTCGGCATTCGATGGCGGTAGCTCCGCGGAGGACAGCGCCGGAGTTGAAAAAGTTTCACCGAGTTGAAGGAATACGTCATACAGTGTTAACTCACAGCCCTTACAGTGCGGGCAGAGGAACACACAGTGGGTTTCGAGACACGCGCACCGCAAACAGCGACATATTCTCTATTGAACTCAAGGAAGGTACTGAAAACATCGAATAACTTTGTATCTGGCCTTTATCGATTTACACCAAACGTTTTATATTGCTGGCAGAGAAGATCTTCACAGTTCTCTACATAAAACTGACACACTACTTGCAGTGTTTTCCATTGCAGAGGTTCGTCAAGATATCATGCAACCATCAGCGGCGATTCTTATGGGAAAGACATGTGACTTTACCGTAAGTCGGGAAGCCGACCGGAAGTCCGTTACGTCTTCTGAATACTGAGGCGGTTTTGACACCTCCGCCACAAACTTGGGGTGACGGCTGGATGTTTGGGGGAAAAACAGACTCCTTATTTTTCCTTTTTTTTCTGACCATTAGAACGTAGTTAGTTTTCTGTTCTAGTGCACTATCACTGTACGTTAAACTGAGAAGCTATGCCTGTACAGTGTACCACTCAGCACCTTGCAGGCGAGGTGACTGTATTGGACTAAGCCGTTCAATTCCTCACCTTCATCCGATTACGGTAATTACTTAGAATTTCGTATTCGATTTCAGAAACAAGCCTTCGTTCAAATATGTATGCCTGTTCACAAACGAAGTCTTCCTGCAGCCCCGCTGGCTGCACGTCGCTCGTCGCGCAGGCCTCTCGTTTCTCGCCGAAAACTTTCATCTCACTGAGTGGAATGACTGCAGCGTGTGAAGCAAAAGTGATTACATCGGCAGCGTATGACGGCTGTAACAGTGGGTCGTTCACACCAAAATAATGTTACTGTTAAGAAGAAAGAAGAAGAGATATGGATGCTTGATTGTGACCGACCACACGGGTCGTGAGTCGTGCTTGAGTAGCTCGGTTGGCTGTCTGCCTTCGGCAGTGACACAGGGCGGACCGTGTTGCCTGCCGGCAGCGCTGTGGTGCGCGCGCATGTTTGTTTACGCCGGAGCAGCTTCGCGTGTGCGGTGTTGTGAGTCTAGAACGAGATGACACACTCGTGCAGAAAAACGACCTTGAAGTTCAGTTTTGCGAACGACTACACACGACCAAAGGCACACGAGATTGAACGCTTCTTAAGAGTCTTCCAACTTCCGTTTGAGGTCTCGTCTGAACTTGTTACCGACGCCTTTCGACAATACGGTACAGTTCTATCCCTGTGGCCGAAAATGGACGAGTTTTACCACGTACCCCGTTTTAAATGGGGTGAAACAAACACGGATAGAACTGCGAAAGTACGTCCCCTCTTATTTGTACATAGGAGGTTGTCGAGCGATTATAATCTATGATTGGCAACCTCGCACTTGCTCGGGGTGCGGGAAAGAAGGTCACGTCCGCACGGAATGCCTCCTGCGAAGTTTAGTGCAAACTCCACGGGATGACGTGAAGGCGCCACAACAGATGACTGTCTTACCGTTGACCTTTGTGAAGCCCTGAGAGGCGATGTGAGAGAGATTTTCGATGGACACCAGCAGCTGCCCCCTATAGAGAACATGGACACCAACGGACTGGAACTCCGACCACCGGTTCCACCACAGCAGACACAGGACACCACACAAGAGATGCAGCTGACGGCCGCTCCAGGCTCATCCGTGGTGGCTGCCAGTGCTTCCACCGAGAGCGTGAGAGGCCAGGACCAAGACGGAGGATACGCAACCCAAACAGCCGATGCGGAAGCAAGGCAACGGAAACAGCGTTCGCCGAAGAGAAGAAAGAAGCGTCGACTGACTTCTGCTGACGATAGCCGTAGTCCCGAGGGGACAGTGGACGACAACGACAGTATCGACCTGAGACCAGTGGATTCAACAGATATGCCCGCATCTTCTGGTCGTGCGATAGCGTTCTCGCTTCCCACGCCCGCGATCCCGGGTTCGATTCCCGGCGGGGTCAGGGATTTTCTCTGCCTCGTGATGGCTGGGTGTTGTGTGATGTCCTTAGGTATGACCATAGATGTTAAGTCCCATAGTGCTCAGAGCCATTTGTACCATTTTTTTTTTATTCAACAGATACCGAGGTGAAGCTGCAGGAATTTCACAGCGACGATAACTTGAACTCTCCTTCCGGTGACCGGAAAACAGAAGTGGAGATGACGACTGTCCAACATCAGAGCGGTGACGACGTTGCCTCCCATCCTTCGACCAGTTCCGGAAATATGCTGGGGGACTGGGCACAAGAAATTGACCAACAGGAACAGAATGAAGATTCGACGCGACGATTAAGGATAGTCTTGGCCAGAGGCCGGGAGGGGTCGGGAAATGGTGGACAACTTAGTGTGGTGAGGAGCGCCGGGGTGCAGATAGACGCTTAATGACACCGCCCTACAACTGATGAACACACGCCAGGCGTACCGCATTGCCACGATAAACATTAATGGAATTCGGACACCGCTTAGAATTCAAAAACTGAAAGATATGTTACGCGCTGCGGACGTGGATATTGTACTCCTACAAGAAGTGCGTTTCACATCGCCGCCAGAGTTCTATGTCTACGAGGCACATTATTCAGTGCACGATGAAAGTGGATGCGGTGTGGCGATTCTCACCAGGGAAGGAATAGGACTGGAGGACGTCATGTCTCTCCCTTCGACACGTGGCATAGCGATCACTGTCGACGGCGTTCGTTTCATCAATGTATACGCGCCATCTGGCTCCACAAAACGAAGAGAAAGGGCGACCTTTTACACCGAAGAGATCGGACCGTTGTTCGCTGGACGCTATGATAACTATATAGTGGGCGGCGTCTTTAATTGTGTCGTCGACAAAAAGGACCAAGTACCTCATTATGTGCCATGCATGGAACTGCGTACGTTGATTACCGAAATGGCGCTTCTGGATACCTGGGAACTGCAGCATGGCGACAGACCGGGTTATACGTTTGTAGCGGGACACTCGGCGAGTAGACGTGATAGAGTGTATGTGACACGAGCTCTATGGACGGCGATACTGGATGCCGAAATCTGGCCAGCGGCTTTTACGGATCATATGGCGTACGTCTGTACGATTTCACTAACGCGTCAGAAGATATGGCGGAGTAAGGGTCACTGGAATATTAATTGTGCACTTTTACGTGACACTGAATGTCGCCGGACGATAGAGGCGGCCTGGGAGATCTGCGTTCGCCGCCAACGAGCATACACCTCTGTCCTCCAATGGTGGATTACAGGCGCAAAACCAACGTTACGGAGGACGTTGATACGATACGAGCAGGACAAATCGCAGTGGAACCGCACGACGGCTGATTTTTATTTTACAGCCCTCAGGGAGCTGGTGACCCAACAACCATCGCCGGAAAGGCACACGGCTATGCGCAGGATAAAGGCCAAGTTATTACAGCTGACGAGACTAAGAATGGAAGGTATAATGGTCCGGCGAGATTGGCGGACACAGTTGATGCCGAAACCCCCTCCATGTAACACGTAGTACGTGAACGCCAACAAAGCCGCAGGACATTGATCAAGGAACTAATCTCTGAAACTGGCCAGCATGTTGTGCAACAGCGTGATATTGCGTATGTGTTTACCGACTATTTCCGCCAGTTATATGGACCTGTACATGTGAACCACGAGACACTACATAATATCATCTCGGAAATGCCAGATACAGGACCACCACTGGATGCACAGACTTTCATGACAACGATAACAGAGGACGAGCTGACGGATGCAATTGCCAGGGGGGCTCCGAACAAGTTCCCCAGGACAGGACGGCTTCCCAATTGAATTTTTCCGTGCCTTTCTTACCTCATGGGACGGACCTGGATTCAGATATACAACGAACTCCTGTTACCGCAGATTGAGATACCTGCCGAATTCACGGAGGGTATCATCATCCCAATACCCAAACCACGCGGTGGCAGAAGGTCAGGAGATTATAGACCACTCACTCTCTTGAACTGCGACTATAATATTTTCAATCGCATCCTTGGGGCTCGCCTGCGGTCTTCAATTTCTGATAGACTCCTCATAGATTAAACTTGCCTCGGCGGTAAGAGTAACGTACATACGGCGCTCGGTGACTACCGAGATATCATCGCATTAGCAGCGACATGCCCGGTGCATGGGGCACTCGTCGCTATTGACTTCGATCATGCGTTCGACAGAGTGGATCATACCTTTTTGCATGCGGTGATAGACAGATTGGGAATGCCACAGGCCTTCATTCTAGTGATCATGCGACTGTTACTCGGCGTGCGATCAAAGGTCTCGGTGAATGGACGGGGCACTGACTACATTGTTATTTCAATGTCAGTTCGTTAGGGTTACCCCCTTCGATATTTTTGTATGCAATGGCTTTGGAACCCTATCTATGTGGTCTCCGAAGACGGTTGGAGGGAGTGCCGTTGCCACAACTGACCTTTTCATTGCCGCGCTTATGCTGACGACGTGATGCTGGTGGCAAGGACAGGCGATGAAGTACGTACGGCGTTGGCATGGATACAGCGATAAGGAATGGCGGCAGGAAGTGTGATTAATCTACAAAAATCACGCTGCATGAATGAGGATTACAACCGGGGGAGGAAGGCCAGCTCATGTTAGTTAACACCATAAAATGTCTCTGTGTTACGTTCCACACGGATGTGAAGCGGACAGCAGCGGATAACTACCGACGCATATTGAAGCTGATGCGGACAATGGTGCTGTTACAGAAATTAAGAGCGTTGGGTATGATTCAGAGGGTGACCTATGTTAACGGATACCTAGCACCGAGACTCACTCACGTAGTGCATGTCCTGCCTATCACGCGCCCAGTGGCATCACAGATTCAAGCAACTTTCGGAACCTACGTGAGTGTGGGACACCTGTTTAAGATCCAATACACAAGGCTTACGCTACCACCTGGAGAGGGTGGACTTGCTCTAGTGAACGTATATGAAAAGGCACGGGCGTTATTCGTCAGTACGATTTTCCGACAGTGGCGCGGTCAATTTCGTCATATCTCGGGTGCGTTGGCCGATGTACTAGCACCCACTTCAACGCTGCCTCCAGTCAATGTGGGCCATATTTCACCGAAGCTGTCACTTTTCAGGTCTTACTTTTTGGAGCTTAGCTATGTCAGAGATTCCTTCGCAATAACACGAATACCGACGACGCGAGATGTATACCAACTCTTACTGCACCGTTGTCCCAGGAATACCCTGCAAATGAAGTACCCACACAAGAACTGGCGACAGATATGGCTCGTTACACGGAACGTTTACCTCCCAACGTCGGTACGCTCAACATGGTATGTGGTGGTAAATAGGAAGTTCGCAACGAATCAACGGCGGCACGTGATCCATTTGGCACACACTCCACTATGTTTAAGCTGCGCAACAGTGGACACTGATGAACATCGTTTAGCATGTAGTGGGACGGCTCCAGTGTGGCACTTGGCACACCAGATATTGGCGTTCCTGTTGCGCTCCGCCCCTCACACAGTTTCATCAGACACATTTTTTTTTCCCAAGCATCTTATTTTCCGGTCCAAAAAACCAATGCAGTGACATGGTTACGGGGAATGGTGGTGGGCTACATGTATAACGAATCGGAAAAGGACAAAATTGATTTTTGGCATTTTCTCCTGGATTGACACACGAAGCTGCAAGAGCATAAGAAATATGGGCAAGACTTCGCTAATTACTTGCGTCTTCCATTTACCGACCCTCCGGGCAGATGGGGTGTGACGGGTGAGAGATGAGATAGACGAAAAAGCCGAGATAGACATCGATCACACTTACGGACCCTTGGTTAATTTCGAGAAGACGACCCAGTCTTACACCAACGTCCTGGAGAACGAGTCTTGCTCTATCGAACGACGGGTCGTGAGCAGGTGTCGCCCCCGACACGAATTTCATTTCATTGCTACAGGAGCGTGTTATGTTTCTTTTGCATTTGTACTATCCGCAATGTCTTCTTTCATTTGGGCATTTTCAGTTTTATTCATTTCCTTAATTAATTAATTTTCTAATTAGGCACTATTTGTCAACATATGGACATTGTAGACACTATTTATGCGGTAGTACAACAAAGGTGGTAAGCCTGACATTGGAAATAAATAAATAAATAAAAAATAATAGAAAAGTTGGTGGAGCACTTGCCTGCGAAAGGCAAAGGTCTCGTGTTCGAGTCTCGGTCCGGCACACAGTTTTAATCTGCCAAAAATTTTCATATCAGGGCACACTACTCTGCAGAGAGAAAATCTCATTCTGGAAAAATCCTCCTGGCTGTGTCTATGCCATGTCTCTGCAATATCGTTTTTTTCCAGGAGTGCTAGTTGTGCAAGGTATGCAGGAGAACTTCTGTGTAGTTTGGATGGTAGGAGACGAGGTACTGGAGGAATTAAAGCTGTGAGGAAGGGGCCTGAGTGGTGCTTGGGTAGCTCAGTTGGTAGAGCACTTGCCCGCGAAAGGCTAGGTCCCGAGTTCGAATCTCGGTCCGGCACACAATTTTCACCTGCCAGGAAATTTCACACTGCAGATACTTTGACCATTCCTGAAAATTATCCGGAGCGCTTTTTCAGACAGTTAAGAATGTCGCAACAAGCTTTTCAGCTCATTTTAAATATTGAACCAGAGTAGTTAATTTGTGGAGATTCGGCATAAAAATACAGTGTTTCAAAAAGGACTTCACAACTTTAAAAATTCGTATAAATTTATTGAAAGAAGGTATAGAGCTGGATTTAGTGTTATTTTGTATCGAAAGACATCAATTTTTCTTACATCAAACTGAAGATGTTGTATGTGGCTTCCGTTGCTTATCCTGCACACATCCTTTTCTGACAGCTCGCAAACCCAAGATCCTCGGCGGTACTTTTGGGGTACTCACTACAAATTGTATAAAGCGTGGGTAGTGACGAGGATGCAGCTATGTCTGTTTGCTGAAAAATAATTGATGACAAGAAGTGCGCCAGCGAGAGTGAAGAGATAACTTATCTTTACTTCTGACGAAACGTGCACCAGAAATACGATATCCAAGAGTAATCCGTGTACATAGCCTAGTCGAATACAATAGCAACTATCACCCTGCAATGGCTCCTCTATAAACTCCACGAAAGGTAGCAACAGAAATCGACAATAGACTGTCCGTCTCGGGGCCAGCGCTCGTCCTCGTGTGCAAAAGGCAGAGGGCGCTGCGGACTTGAGCTCAGCCATGGCGCGACCTCTTCCGTCGGCGGTGACGCCCTGAGACGCCGACGGCCGCGACAGGAACTGTGGCCAGCGATGTTACGGACAGGGCGCGCGTCCGCGACTTGGTTGGTTGGTTGGTTGGGCCCGAGGATACAACACATCCCATCGGAAGTCAGTTTCTTCCCAAACTCTGTGTTGCGTTGCAGGTGTAACTCGCTCAGTGGCGGCGTAAATTATTGCTTTACGTTCAGGTAGAAAAGTCGGCACCGGAGGTACAAACACGATATCCTTTGTGAATCGCCATTTATAAAAATCGAGTGAGGTGAGGTGTGCAGAATGTGGGGGCCATGCAATTGGCGCACCACAGCCCACACATTGACCTGGAAAGCGGTCACTGAGAAGATCCTGGAAGTCGGAAAGGTAGTGGGATGGTGCACACTCTTGCATAAAGTAAAAATTTCGTTCTTGGTCATCCTCATCGATCTGTCGTATTAAAAACTGTTATATCAATCGGGGTACAATATCTCGATGATGGTTTTCTCACGGAAAATAAAGGGGCCGAACACCATGTTCTTGCTCAAAGCACAAAAACCGTTCAGTTTAGGGACATCACGAAAATGCAATGTTTGATGTGGTTTTTCACTGCCCCAAAACCTAGAGTTGTGTGTGACAACCTTGCCACTTAAGTGAAAAGTCGACTCCTCAGAAAAGATGATTTTGTCCAAGAAATGTTCATCCTCATGCATTCGATTTAATGTATCCGCCCACAAGATCTTGCGAGCAATTTTATCAATGTCTTTTTTTATTTGCACGATCGTCAATCTGTACGGTTTCAAATGCAAACAGTTTCTCAACACAGGCCAAAAGAGTCATATGTGGGGTTTGCAGTTAGCGAGATGCGCACCTGGTCGATTTCGTAGGACAGTTGACAAAACGTTGCCTCACTCGCTCAACGACGTCCTCAGATACGTTTGGACGACCTGATGATTTCCCATGTCTCACCGAGCACCCTGCCACTCATAAATTGTAGGCCTACTAGGAGAATCTTTACCGTACTTGGTACGGAAATTACGCTGAATTGTTGTCGCCGACTTCGATCCCTCAATCCATAACACACAGCAAGCACGCTCGGATGCAGTGAAGACAGCCATCTTTAACGCAACTGCCGTTAGCGTTCCTTACGGTGCGGTTCGGCACTATTGAAATACACAAGACAAATCTTGATGTATTTCCCTGCAAATTGGCACTACAATCACCTCTGTAGATATGAAACTTCCTAGCAGATTAAAACTGTGTGTCGCACTGAGACTCGAACTCGGGACCTTTGCCTTTCGCGGGTAATTGCTCTACCGACTGAGCTACCCAAGCACGACTCACTCCACGTCCTCACACAGCTTTAAGTCCGCCAGTACCTCGTCTCCTGCCTTCCAAACTTCACAGAAGCTCTCCTTTCATTCTAGAAACCTCTGTAGGTAATATGAAATAATTTATATGAAAAACTTTGAACATAGCTGCTAAGGTTCAGTGACCGTGTCAGAATTATAAGCTATCGGTCGCAAATATTAAGTCAAAATTGACCAGGTTTCGACTCCACTATCAGCGTCGTCTTCAGAATTAAACTAACATATTAGTTATATAATACATTTAAAAAATTAAAGTTTGTACTGACTGGAAAGAAATGCAGTACTTACAAGTCACATTTTAAAAAATCTTGTTCATTCAAGAACGAGCAGCCCTTAGCGGCTCGCCATTTTATTTACAACTATTCATGACGTCGCCTTTCCGGCTTAGATTTTTCAAAATGTGTCTTGTAAGTACTGCATCTCTTTGCAGTCAGTACAAACTTTAATTTTATTAATGTACTATATACCTAATATTTTTTAGAACAGTTAGTTTAATTCTGAAGACGACGCTCATAGCCGGCCGGTGTGGCCGTGCGGTTCTAGGTGCTTCAGTCTGGAACCGCGTGACCGCTACGGTCGCAGGTTCGAAACCTGCCTCGGGGATGGATGTGTATGATTTCCTTAGGTTACTTAGGTTTAAGTAGTTCTAAGTTCTAGGTGACTGATGACCTCAGATGTTAAGTCCCATAGTGGTAAGAGCCACGACGCTCATAGTAGCGTCGAAACTTCGTCAATTTTTACTTAATATTTGTGACCGAGGAATTATTTGTTCTAATATAATTTATATGAATTTTTAAGTTGTAAAGTCTGACGGACGGAGTGGCCGAGCGGTTCTAGGCGCTACAGTCTGGAACATCGTGACCGCTACGGTCGCAGGTTCGAATCCTGCCTCAGGCATGGATGTGTATGATGTTCTTAGGTTAGTTAGGTTTAAGTAGTTCTAAGTTATATGGGACTGATGACCTCAGATGTCAAGTCCCATAGTGCTCAGAGCCATTTGAACCATTTTTTTTTTGTAAAGTCTTTTTTGAAACACCCTGTATTAATGTAACCTCACACTCTTTGATGCTGGCATGTCTGAATAAAATCTTCTCGGTTTCCAAGCCACGTTAATTCAAATAGAATTATCAAGCGTTCGATGTCTATCTCCGCCGTTGTCATCAGGAGCAAAAGCCACTGACTGTCGGGCTGGTACAGTTTTCCCCGTATACAGACATGATAGCTACATCTCGCACCAAGCACAGAAGCGGAAATGGCAAGTGCATGGAATGATAGTTGGACGGCTGATAGCAACTCCAGCTTCCACAAGAAAGACAGGCCATGACGCTTGTCTTACAGCACGTGACACTCCAGGTCTTATGGGTGCCAGCAGCCGTCTCTGGTGGGGAGCCAGTAACTATTTCAGATGAGGTTGAAAAGGGACCGTCGCTGGGGTATATTACTTGAAACAGATTCTGGCAGACGTTGTCTTCATTAAAAGTTACGCGTTTGTGGGGAAATTATCTATACTTAGTTATAGGTATCTTTAGGGATATTTTACTTTTTTCTGTCATAGGTTCTCAGAAACCTCCTTCATGTGTATTACAGCCCTCTATGGGTGTGGATGTTGAACAAGAATAGTGCGCAACGGGTTCTTTTGGAGGGATCAATGAAGAAGTTTTCCGTCATAGAACGCAGCATATCTTTTGGCAGTCTGTACCACTAACATTTATAATTGTTAAAGGGGTATCGGGTTTGTTTAAGCACAGCATGCTGTAGTTATTCTGATCAAAACTGCTTTATTTCTTTCATAATTTAATATAATGTTAGGTGGAGGTGAAACCTCTTATTTGTTTACACAACTGCGCGCAACACGCACGCTATTTCTGGGGAAGGTGGAATTCTTGACATACGAGATTGCATCTCATCAGCCACTAGTAATGTTCCCGCTACTTTAATACTAAAACACATAGGACAGGATAGACAAGAGCTCAAACTTGCACCTAGAGCACAGATTCAATACCAGCATGCAATGGGGTGAGGACAGAGATCGGCTTGGCATTAGACGATAAAACTTTCTTTTCTCTACTCCTTTTCTAGGCTGTATAACAACTTCAATTAGAATTTAGCCAAAGTCGAAGGGTACTGCATGTGCACGCGGTGGCTATGATCACGTAGGTTCAAAGTGGCTTTCCACATGCGTACAAGATGTTAATCAAACGGTTGAAACTGTGTAAATGCCTGTACCGTGATGCGGTAGCAGTTTATTTAAATAATCTGTTGCTTCTACTCGAGCTTCTCTTTAGATGACCGTAGCTGCCTTGTTACTAGTTCGTCACACGTGGAGCACGTGACCCCTATTTGTAATACATAGAAAACAAACATTAAAAATCAATAACCCCTTCCAAAATTCCTAACACACATAAGCAAATTGAAAGTCACACGGCTTGTTACCTAACTCTATCATATAGATGAACAATTTCACTATCCAAGCCTAACGTTGCCTACCATGAGGCGTGAACACAAAGACATAAATATATCACTCTCAATAGACAAAAATCACACAACAGAGAATAATGAAAATAACCATGAGCGGAATCATTGGTTTCTTTATTCAACTCTGGGCTGAAAAAGAGTGGGTTAGTCACAAATACCTAGTATTCCAATACCTTTTTCCATTACCGATCGAGACGGACATGCTGAAGGCACGCCCACTCGCTTATCCTTTCTTCCTGAGAGCCTCTGGTATTCGGTGGAGGGGGTAGCCTGACCAACCTCTCCCCGCTAAACCCTATGTTCTCACATTCTCTTTGACAAAGTTTTGCCTGTGGTCGATCTTTGCCACTCAAGCCCAAGGAAACAAAGTTGGCACTACTAAAGTCTACCAAGAGTTGTCTGCTTCCAAACTACTGGCTGACATCGCTTCAGGAAAGATGGGAATAGGTTGTAAAGGATTTTTCACGTGCGTGAACATATCAACATTAAATAAATATTCTACAACATAATAAATCAACGTTCCATCCTACATCATGGGAGTATCGTGGAGCTCGCGGTGGGGCCGCGTTACGAGAGAGAGGAAAACGGCAAGTGGCCGCACCCGTGAATATCTATCGATGATGCTGTCCTTTTAAGAAGGTACAATTGCAAAACATCGTATTTAATCAAGGGACGGTACATACAGTACCGTTTCAAGGTTAATAATTCTTGACTAGTGTTTAATTGCGTGCTACCTCTCGATAGCACATGACACAGTTAAGACTTTTAGCGGCTACCTTTTCAATTACATATCTAATCCCCATGGTGCACGGAGCAGAGCATTCATGAAATGAGCCTGGCAAACTGACCAGTGTGGCCTCACAAGTTTGTTGCGGGGCCCGTATGTCTCGTGGGACCCAAGTGGGACGGAGTGACTCTAAGTGGCGCGAGGTTCCGGCCCCCACATTTGAAACTGTCAGGAGGCAGAAGCGACAGTTTCAAATGCGCCTCCGGCCTCTCGTATCACTTCATGTCTCTCAGCCCCACGGTGGGCTGGAGCTGCCACGGGCTGCCCAACTCCCCAGCTGCACATGCGCCGTTTCGGCCTTTTCTCACTGGTGCGAGATGCTGCTACAAGGCCCACATAAGTGGAAACTCTTACCAGCAGCGGAAATCAGTGGATTTCACTCCCGATAAAGATGGCGGAGACACTCACTGAAACCTCGAGAATTTTATTCTAACTGATGTGACTTGAAAACTGAGAATAGTTTATTCATTATTAATGTAATTTCGTTACATGGATAAGCCGTAGGCCTCTCCCTATTGATGTAAAATTATTCCGTTTTGTCGACAACCACTTCATGTGCTACATGTACACTTGCAGAAGCTGATACTCTATCAAATCAAGACAATGATCAATTGGGTAAAACATAGGAATCAATTTTCAAACACATTATTTTATTTACCATGAAGCGGTTGTGACGATCTGTATGCCCCTGGTCACACTCACTCAAGAGTGCGTGCACGCGCACAGGCGCACACGCACACACTCACACGCACGAGCGCGCACACACACACACACACACACACACACACACACACACACACACACACACACAGTCGTGCACACCAACGTAGGCACGGAAATATTAACTTTCTAACCCTCATCAGGAACCTCAAGATTCACTTACGAAACGGCGAATTAACATTTCTTTTTCTTTTTCTTACTGACCAACTATGTTTACGAAACGTCTTCCATTTCTCTACTCACTCTGTTGTTGTTTCCTATTTTCGCCTAATTTTCTCCCCGCGTTGTCTTTTTGACTGTCCATGTTGTTCCCGATTCCTTATTTCCTCTCCACTGAAGGCTTTCTAAATTTAGTATTTTCCTATTCTTTGTTGCTGTTCCTTTCTAGTTCTTTCCTTACGTCTGTAATCCATGTTACTGTTGATTTCTTCTTTCAAAAATACAGGAATATTTATTTCGCAAGCCTGTTGTCATTCATTCAGTAGAGATGTCCAAAAAAGATTAATCATCGTTTAGCCAGTATTTCTGATATTCTCAATATTTTTTTATAGATCTACTCATTACTTCTCATTTTCCAGTCATCTGTTGTTGGTACTGCACCCATTATTTTTCTAATATCCCGTTTTCAAGTCTCTCGTTTCGTCCAGGTTATACGAGTAGTTCATAGTTAGCCCTTAACATCAAAATAAATATTCTGGTCGAACCACTGTGATGAAGTACTTCCTTACTGTAGATATTCCTTGCCAAACCATATTCTCTCTCCCTTCTTAACTGTTATATCTGCTGAAAATTTTTCTGGTTCATTATGTTGTATAATTTCTCCAGGACATTAAAATTTACTTACTCGTCCACGACTTTTTATCCGAAATTTTGAGCAGAGTTCTATCTACTGTTTCTTCCAGAAGATTTATTTGAATAACTGTGTCACATCTTCCTTCTTACTATTATTGTTTAAGCTTTGTGATTTTTAGCTAAGACTTCCAGATCCTCAATTTAACTTTTCTTCCTACCATTTCACAAATTTCTTTGTTATTCAATCCTATTTTTTCCATTTTCATCTTTGAAAGAAATACTTTATGGTTGATATTCTTTAACTACATGCTTACAAGATTGGAAAAAATTCCTAGTATTATTTTTGGTAAACTGTCTTGTATTTCCATCAGCTGTGTTTTTTAAAAGTCTATTGATTTTGTAGATTATTATTCATGTTTCTTTTTGTCTATTGTCTGAATTGTTCTAAATTTTATTCTTTTTTGAACAACTACATCTACTCCATCTTGAAGCTCTTTGTTCTAGTATTTCTTCACACTCTGTGTTCTCTTTTCCAGGCCTGAAGTTTCTCTGCTGCTTTAGTAATTTGTACCTGTTGTTCATGACAAGCACCTTTTCTTGATGTCTAAATTTCTTCTTTAAACTTTTATACTTTCTTTGTTGTGTTTTAGCTGTGGTTTTGTTTATCAGATTAATTTCTTGATTGTATTTTTTGTTTTAGATGGGAGAAATCATGTTTTGATCTTAGAGAGAAAATGCTCTGAATGAAATTCACCATTTATGATTGCTCTAACATTAATAATTTCTGTGATAGATATTTTAGATATGGCTAGATTATTCCGGTGAAATTCTACTAAGTTTAGATTTGAAGAGATCCAATGTTGGCTTTTCTCAGTAGTCTGCCAAAATATGTGAACATCAGTTATAACTGGCACTCTTTACACAAATTTTTCAGTTTTACGTCATTTTTTATTGTTGTTCATTGTATTGCATACTCGCATTCAACATTCTTAAACTTATTTTCTTTCCCAACTTGTACATTGAAGTCACAGATAAGTATTCTGAGATTGTTTTTAGGAATATTCGAAATTTCAGAGTCTAAAAGATCCCAAAGTTGATTCACTTTCTGCACATTTCTTCTGATTAGATTAGATTAGATTAGTACTTGTTAAATAGATCATGAATACGACACTTCATAATGATGTGGAACATGTCAGGTTAATAAAAGGTGTCTATACAAGATATTGAACTACACAAAATGTTACACAACAATATTTTTAATTTTTTTTTGGGGGGGGGAGGAAGGGGGTTGGAGAAATTACCCACTTACTATATACAAAAATTCATCTAATGAGTAGAAGGAGTCGCCATTAAGAAATTCTTTTAATTTCCTTTTAAATGCTATATGGCTATCTGTCAGACCTTTGATGCTATTAGGTAAGTGACCAAAGACATTTGTGGCAGCATAATTTACCCCACTTCTGAGCCAAAGTTAGATTTAACCTTGAGTAGTGAAGATCATCCTTTCTCCTAGTGTTTTAGCCATGTACACTACTATTACTTTCGAATTCATTCGGATTTTTAATAACAAATTTGATAATATATATATCGTTAGGCTACAGTGAAGGTCTCTAGCTCTTTAAATGTCTGCAGGATGATTTTGGATGAGCCCCAGCAATTATTCTGATTACATGCTTTTTTGCAATGAACACTCTTTTACTCAATGATGAGTTACCCCAGAATATGACGCCATACGAAAGCAGAGAATGAAAATAGGCATGGTAAGGTAATTTACTGAGATGTATATCGCCAAAATTTGCAATGAGCCTAATAGCACAAGTAGCTGAACTCAAACGTTTCAGCAGTTCCTCAATGTGTTTTTTCCAGTTCAACCCCTCATCAATGCATACACATAGAAATTTTGAATATTCTACCTTAGCTACCGATTTCTGATCGAAGTCTATATTTATTAATGGTGTAATTCCTTTTGCTGTGTGAAACAGTATATACTGTGTTTTGTGAAAGTTTAATGAGAGCCCATTTGCAGAGAACCACTTAATCATTTTCTGAAAACCATCGTTTACAATTTCACCAGTTAATTCTTGTCTGTTGTGTGTGATAGCTATACTTGTATCATCGGCAAAAAGTACCAGCATACCATCTTCGTGTATATAGAATGGCAAGTCATTAATATATATTAAGAACAGCAAAGGACCGACGACCGAACATTGTGGCACCCCAGTTTGAGAAATCACCAGTTTTTTGCATATTATGTGAACTGCTTATTTCAACTTTCTGCACTCTTCCAGTTAGGTATGATTTAAACCATTTGAGCACTGTCCCATTCATACCACAGTACTTGAGCTTATCTAGAAGTATTTCATGATTTCCATAATCAAAAGCCTTTGATAGATCACAAAAAATCCCAACGGGTGACTTCCGGTCACTCACAGCATTTATTATTTCATTAGTGTATATAGCACTTTCCGTTGAAAAACCCTTCTGGAAACCAAACTGACATTTTGTTAAAACTTTATTTTTACAAAGGTGTGAAGCTACTGCACAATACATTACTTTTTCAAGACTTTTGGATAAGGCAGTCAGAAGAGAGAATGGGGGGGGGGTAGTTGTTGACATCAGATGTATCCCCTTTTTTATGCAGTGGTTTAGCATGACATAATTCAGCCTATCTGGGAAAATACCCTGTTTCAGAGAGCTATTACATATGTGGCTAAGAATCCCACTTATTTATTGGGAACAAGCTGTGATTGTGTTGACGAATCAATTACCTGCTCGATTGTCTGTGTTTCATAATTCTCTGATAGTGAAAGTCCAGATTTACGTATAAGGACGTCGGCAGGAATCACTTGAAGATGGCCGGAAGCTCGTGGGTGTTTAACCACTTGACGCGGCTGAAAACTCGAGAAATTCAAAGGGCGTATTCAATCATTCCACCACTTACTAATTTACAAAACTAGTTTCACATCTATATTCATTGGAGGCTGGAAACGAATTTGACAAGCCATTGCCGTGTACTGGCGATGTAATGGAATATATTTGCTGCAATTTACAATTAGTGAAGCACAACTTCTGTGATATTTCACATCTAGATAATTAACAAATTCGCCTTACCACGAATGACAGGAAGGACTTCAGTTTGGACCGAGACACTTTATTTACCATTGCATGAAACCATTTTGTACGTTCAGGTTGGCAGCATTACATTCGCTCAGGCGAGATCCAGCTCCTGATAAGAGCTCCTGGCTTACTTTGCGAGCAGAACAGCACAGTGAAGGAGAGGTATATATATGTGCCTTTGAGGAAATACGCCGCTGAGAAGGAGCGGACTTTCCTGGAATGACGCCAGCCCTTCCCGCAGAATTCACGGCGCCCGCGAATTGATTCTTCCATTTTCCTCCGCACCAAATCCTGTGGCTCTCAGAAACGAGGCCATTTGTAGTTCGCAATTTCACCTTCTAAAGTCCGCCCGATATTGGCTTCAGTCCGCAATATTGTGGCAAATTCAATTATCCTGTTGAAACAAAACTCTGAAAAGGTTTCGTATCCCAAATGAGTCCTAGTCTACATTCCGTTGATCTCGTCTCTTTAAACTCGTTAGTATCGTATTCTGATCTAGGAAGTTTGGTGGGCGTTACTAAAATCATAGTTTACGAAGTTTCTCCAGGAGTGGAAGAAATTCTTTGCAGTTTTTACTTCCCGTGTAATGAAAAAAAGTGTGTTGTGATATTTTTTGTTAAATTACATGTTAACTGAAGATAACTTACATGTGTTGATCAACATCACGTGAATGTTCGGCTTCCTCATCAAGTAAATGAATTTGAAAGTTTCACCGATAGGGACATAACATCATGAAGTACCCTCTGTCATGCACACTTCCGTGTCCTGGAGAATGTGTTGTAGATATAGACTTGACACTGGATTTTCCCAACAATAGAAATCGCTAATTCGGAACGTTCCCCATCCGACAGCCGGCATTTTGTTTCCCCGAGATTTCCCTAAATAGCTGAAGACGAATGGCATGACGGTTGCTTTGGAAAAACACGCTGATTTCGTTCTTAATCGCGCACAAACTGAGCGAGTGCTTAGTCTGTAACATCTCAACGTCGTTGGGAAGCTAAACCTTAATCTTCCTTCCTCCTTTTCCTTTTAATCCTCAATTCTAATATATCTAAAAATTGTGTTTCATTACTCAACTACCAAAAACCATATGTAAATCAGGATAAGCGAAGCAGAGACTAGGTCCTACAGATACGATCTTCCGGTCGACTGTGAACACTGCTGACACAACGTGAAATTTACTTTTGTGTTTTCTTGGTTAAGGTACAATTTCAGTGTTCACATAAAGAAGTTAAAACTTTTAGCTTACCCTTCCGTGATTCTCTTTTCATGTGACAATTAGTTTGACAGTGTTTTTTCTAGCGAGACTTCACCTCTCATGAATTCTTTTCTATTGTACTTTCATCATCAAAATAGTATCTAAAGAATTCTTTTTTTCATCATCAAAATAGTATCTAAAGAATTCTTTATACATGGTGTAAAATTACAGGACATATTGGGACATATTGAAGTATTCGATACTGTAGACTTTTAGGGGATGTCGATACAGATAGGCAAAATGTAAAGGGAAACTTTGGTGATGTTTAAATATTGTACTGTGTCAATATTAGGACATTTTGCACAGAAAGAACAAAAATAGAATTAATGTAAATATATGTTAGTGTTAGTAACCTATTTTCATTCAATTTTGTAATTATATTTCATTTTGTAAAAGAAAGACTCACTGTTTGCTGTAGCTCTCATTAATTGTATAAATTATCAGTTTTGAGCTAAATTATTTCGTATAATATGGACAAGATACTTTTAAAAACTCACCAGCTAAAGAGAAAGTCTGTAAATGAACGTTTAATGCACACTTCTGGAACTTTCTATGGAGAAATTCTATATTATGATCGCAAAAATACGAAAACTTGTGGAAAGTGTTTCATAACCTAATTTCGAAAGACGATTTGTATCAAGAAAAGTTGTTAAAAAGATTTATTTACGTTTTGAAGCACGATTTAAATCATTTTACATATAAATAGTTGTTCTAAATCACTCAAGAAATATCCAGAATCAAATGTCAAGATATTTCTGGAAACATCGGTACAAATCTGGTGAAGGTTATCCAGAAGCTGGTAGAAAAATGTTATAAAATCTATTTGGAAATTATGCTTGTAAGAATTTATATGTACTGATCCTTTTACTTACTTTAATCTGTACTAAAATTCTGTAATGTCTAATTTAGTTTTAAGTCGTGAATTGCTATCGTATTGTAAACAAAACATTGTCAAAGACTCTCATTGTTTGGAAAGATATTAATACACCTAGGAGTTGTCAGTGGCCAGTTCGGATATGCAGTGCGGTTAGCTCTGAGAGTCAGTTGTTGAGTCTGTGAAGTCTGTCAGTTCTGTTTGTAAATAAACGTCTGTAATGAAGAATTACTTGTTGTCGTCAATATGAACTCAAAACCTTTTGCACGAAGCAGACACCTCCTAATGCAACGTTTTAATTTGGTGTTGAGGAGCTGAAATGTTATAATTTGGTGGAGGAAGCAGAGAATATGACGACCACCCAGTGATTCTTCAAAATAAAATACGTCTCTTCTGGGATCACAAGAAGAAAATACGTCTGTTTTGGGACCACAAGAAGAGGATATACGACGGACCAGTCATTCTTCAGAAGTAAATACGTCGATTCTGGGGTCACAAGAAGAGGAGTGAATCAACCGAGCGAAACCATCTTGGAATTGAAGAAATTTCGCAAAACACGGACACCAACGACCGCCGATGGACACTAAGATAAGTACCTGCTTCCTAAAATAATGGAAAAAGACGCAGATTTCAGTATTGACAGCGGTGTAGCGAGTACACCTATTAGGGAAAGTGCTTCTGACAGTGTAGGAACGTTGGAAATGTTAAAACAAATGTTTTCAGAGTTAAACTCGAAGTTGGATAACACAAACTCGAAGATGGACGATTCTCGTGCCGAATTACGTTAACAAATTGAACAGACACAACAACAGATGGACAGGTCGATTTCGAAGGCTGTGTGTGATTTAAAATCAGAAATAAATTCAAATACAGAACAGATTGCTCACACTAATCAGGTTCTCGAAGAATGGCGAATTACTTTTGAGTCAAAACAAAAAGAACTTAGTTGTCGTGTGGACACGGTTGAGAGCAAAATTTCTGTCCTTGAAACTGATTTAAGTAACGAAATTTCAAATAACCAGTCAAAACTTAAAAAAGTTGTTGATTTTGTAAATGAGGAAAATTCTCAATTGAGAAATGAATTTGACCAGACAAAACGATTTTTTGAAAGCGAAATTGAATCTTTCAAATCTGATTCTGACAAAAAGGTCACAGAAATTTGTAGTAGAGTAGGTAATGTCGAAAAAACTGTAGACAGAAAATTTGTAGAAATACAAGAAACTATGTTGCAAAAAGGTTTTAGTAATAGTTGTAATGGGGTATGGGGAAATTTTCCCATTAAAACTTATCCCGGTGACAAGAATATACACCCAAAAGACTTCATGCAATTCTGCAAAGAGCAGTTCACGTCCATAATGACAGATAGTGTTAAGATAAAATTTGTAAAGAAATTACTTGATGGTGAGACGCTTTCGTGGGCCAATCAGAATTGTTCCGCGGAAATGTCCTTTGAAGATTTCGAAAAATGTTTTCTAACCAAAGAGGAGACCGAGAGACGAGTACACTAAGCAGATTCAGAAGGATGTAGGTTGCAGTAGGTACTGGGAGATGAAGCAGCTTGCACAGGCTAGAGTAGCATGGAGAGCTGCATCAAACCAGTCTCAGGACTGAAGACAACAACAACAACAACAACCAAATTTTGGTCTGAAACTGAGCAAGCTCGAATAAAAAGTGAATTCTTGAATGGTCCTAGTTACAGAGAATCTGATGGGTCAATGAAAGCCTATTGTGAGAAACAGTTGCAAAAATTAGTGCATCTGGATAAGCCATTTGATGAGCTAACTCAAATTGATGCACTAAAACGGAGACTTCCGAAAAGAGTACAATGGGGTTTAGTATATGGTCCAGATGAGTCCATAGAACAATTCTTGAAATATGTGGACAAACTTGATAGAGCCTTTGAACAAAACAACAGATTTAACGACTTTGTAGGTTCATCACACAGAGGGTGGGAACCGAACCGTGGAAATAATAACAATAATAGTGAACGAAGAAACTTTAACAACAACAGGGATAATTATAATAGCAATGACAGAAGAAATTTTGGTAGGAATGATCAGAACTTTAATTCAAACAGAGAATGGGAAAATCGAAACAGGTCCTGGGGTAATAACATGAGAGAAGGTAACCCGAGGCAGGGAAACGACAGACATAGGCCTTTAAACGACTAAATGCTCCACTGGGAGTCTGTCAGTTTGGGGCAAGGAATTTTCAAAATCAGGCTAATTTCACCCAGAACACACAGCACTATAATCAGAGACCTAACCAGTATAGACAGTATGCTTATGATCGATCTGTAGATAGAGGTAAAGAAAAAAATTAAATTTGACAGGAAATTTTGGAATGTCATCAGAGAAAATACTAGAAACAACTGTAATAGGAACCAGGCTACCTTTGATGAAGTAGGCTTAGAAGATGATATAATTGCAAATTTATATAATCAAGAAGAAGCACCTAATGCTGAAATGAAAGGTAAGGATAACTTTGATAATTTTGGATTGTACAAACTTATGTGTGGTGATGTTTTAGATGTAAGTTGTCATAATGATGTTCGTACTGAAGTTTCTGGAAAGTCTGATATTCATGTGGATGTGGTTGGTGAAGATGGTGTTGTGAGCAATGTTGGTGATACTAATAGTGTTTGTAGTGTAAGCTCAGGCAATGATGATGATAATGTTGATGTTAAGGTTAATGGTGATTGTGTACTAGAAGATTTTGATGGTGAATTGGATGGAATAGTTTATGTTGAAGTTAAGGAGGATGTTATAAGCAATAGTGTTGAGAATAGTTGTGCCAGGAACTCTAACTACATTCCACATGAGAATCAGATTGTGCCAGTTCAGCTTAGTAATATATCAGGAGACAGGGGGGTTGGTTGTGCTGATGCATCTGAGTTTATTTTGAAATCTGTTTGGGACAAATTTAAAGATTACAGTGATGACAATGATGTTAAGATCAAATTAAGGGAAATTTGTGAACCAGTTTCTGCTTTTAAGCCTAATGAAATCATCAAACGGGGTACTAGTCAGGATGTGTGTGACGTAAATAGTAATCCAGACATTCCAGTAAATTCCAGTAGACCTAGAAGTTTGAAGAAAGTATTGCCTAATAAAGAAAACCTAAATATGGAACAGAGGTATGATGAGATAGCAGAAGATCTTTTGTATGAAGAACAGGAAGAAAGGGAAAACACCACTATTGGTAGTCCATACATAAAAATTAAAGCTGCATGTTGGGAAGGGTATTGTTTGATTGACACAGGGAGTCCAATTAGTGCCATTTCAAGCAAATTAAGAGATATAATTAAGCTTGATCCCTACTCCAGGGGCTTCGCCAACCCCAGGTGGGCCTGACATCGCATGGTCACCGCTTCTGTTACACAGCCTATCCTGAGAATGTAGTTCTCTACCTCTGCAATGAGGATGACTGTAGCGCGGCTCTGACTTGGGTGGCGACATCGAGCAGTTCTGTTAACATTTCCAAATCGAAGGTTCTGCTCATTGATGAGGGTCTGCCTGAGCGATATGTCGCTCCGCTAAGTGCGGACACCAGCGTCCACCGTTAGGGCACTGTTTTTTATGAATGACCCCCGTCATTCAGCGGCAACCAACAGTAGATGTCTCCTCCAAACGATGAGGGCTGGCCTTGTGTGCCACCGGCTTAGATCCCTCGATATTGCACAGAGTGCGCAATACGTGAATGTTTACCACGCCGCATGCATCCCCCATGTGCCACAAGTGTTACCGGTCCCCGATTATCTTCGCACGCCGTATGTTGATGTCGATGAAATCCTTTGTCTGTACCGAGATGTTCAATATTCCTCCCTTGGCCTCCTGCGGGAGCGAGATGGAGTGGGCTTATTCCATGTGCCAGATACAATTACGGCATCTTTTGTTAGCTCCCGACTGAAAGTTTGGCGTCGCTGACCCACGAGCCTGACCGGACTGCTTTTGCATGAATACCTACCAGTCTCCAAATCAGACCTAGTCATGCTATCAGATATTCCACCACCCTTTTATCACTTTCGGTACTTCTCACTTGAATTAAGTTACATCCTGCACTCCTTACCCCTTTCACGTGAACTCCAGACAAAGACTGTACACGGCACATTACGAATGTGTCCAACCCCCGACCCCATCGAACACGTTACCCCAGATCATAAGGCGTAGTGCGTGGAAAGCGGTGCGTGCCGGTTATCTCGACACCAGCGTCCAGTCCACCTGCTATATCACCGTCAATGTCAAACAGGTCAACCAGTTTCGTTTGCACAGCATCCGCCTCGCTGATACACCCTTCTGTCTTCACTGTGATATAGAGGACAGGGTCGCTCATCATTCTCATGTGGTCCGTCTGAGGTCTGGAGGTTCGCGCAGCGTATCTTGGCTTTCCTTACCCGACAGACGCCTGCTCAGATCACTTTCCTGACTCTTTTATTCCAGGATGTGATTCATTAACCCTCAACAAAAACTAACGCCGTGAACTGGATACGCGGTCATGCACTCCGCTACCTTTTCGGCTCCGACGAGAAGTCAGATCTAGGTTACTGGACGTACGTTAACGATCGACACTGTGCACTTGTTCGCAATCCCAGATACAAGCAGTTCTTTTCTAATTTTCTACGGTGCGTCTTTCATGACCCGCCTTCCAGCTGGAACGTCCAAGCCATGAGATGATGATACTTTTTCTTCCGACATAATGTTCTGAACGCACTTCAAACGGAATCTCCATCAAATTTTCGAGAAGACAAGTTTTAATGTTCTGCCAATCGAAAGACGCTAGCGACTCCTGGAATTCTGATACACAGACTAATTTAATTAAAACAAGTGTAAAACTGAAAAATCTTAAAAAATAAAAAATAAAAATATGTATACCAAAACTCAAAAAGCAAAAAAAAGACAAAAGCCCATTTACAACTACTTTCATTTTCATCACTACTCTCTATGTTCTTCCCTCCTACTTTCCTCCTTTTCCAACACTGGTAGTAATAGGTTAGTTGTTTTGGGATAAGCCTAGATAGGTACCAACGCCTAAAGAGGAGCATTTTATTTTTTTGTTAGGACACAGATGGCGGTGGCAAGAAGATTTTTTTGTTGTTTTCCCTTTCCTGCCCAGGGGCAGAAAAAAAACAAGCAGTAGAGCAACAAAAAGATAACATAGCGGTAAAGCACGTTCGTGTCGAGATCGTAGGTTCCAATCTCGCTTGGTTCACTGATTCATCAGTCTTCGTTTTGATCTAGCCTTCACCTCAGAACGATGTGACAAGTAGCCAGAGACGACACACAGTTCGGAATCTGTATTAAATTGTAAGTCCTCTTTCGCCAGTTGGATAGCTAGCGTAGGTTAGGGACATACAGGTCACAGAAGCGGCGTCCAGTTAAAAGACTGGCACCAGCCCACTGAGCCACATGAAATTATCACTGTCATTATCTACAATCATAATTAAGTTTGTAGAGGACCATCAGACCCCGATTCCTACTTGCACATCTCCAGTTTCTTAAGAGGTCAGCCCGCTTTTGTACTGGTCGGCTGGTACTAACGCAACATTCTGAAGTACTAAATTCCACAACGACAGTGGCGGACCAAGCCTCGAGGCTGCTCGTATGTTGTCTTGGCTGTGCTAAAACCGATATACCTCTTGCAAGAGTCCGAAAAAGCAGGCCGCTGCGTTACCGACTGGGATCAGTGCCCGCTTGCCCCTTATCGGTTACCTCGGCAACACCAGACACACAGTGCCTATATGTGGGAGCGTAAGTCACGTATCATTAGGCCGATCACACCAAATGCATGGAAATTATTGTAATTTGTCATAATGTCACATGTTCAGTACGAAACATATAGGCCATGCACACCACTCTGAGAAAAAAAAAGTGTCATTAATAATGCGACGCCTGCGAGTGAAGAAAACTAATGGTAGGCATCTTTCCTTTTCCTTTACCTTTGCCTATTAACGATGCCTGCGTGCATAGCGCGGCGCACTCTCGTCAGGTCAGACAGCGCGGAACTAACGACTACGGGCGTTCCGTCACGCAGGGGCCACCAGTGTGTTGGGATGCGGGGGCAGGTGTTGGGGTGACGCAGTGCAGTGGTCGCGTCATTACCTGCTTCATTTGTCTGAGGCAGCGTGAAGCGGCGTAATTTCACAGTACTGGTGCTACGGAAACGAGGCCACAACTTGCCCGGGAAGTCAGCACACAAAGGTCAATATTACGGCCTGCGGGCAGTATGTAGTGAGCATCCTTCGTTCTCACATATCGTGTTTGGTACTAATGTTGGTAGCAATTGTTTATTTATTCTTTCTTACTGACAATCTGGACTTGTTGGAGATGTGAACTGTACAGTGCTAAGCCAAAACAGTATGAACACTGTTCACCGTGACGCCTGGCGGCGTTACAGGCATTTGACGCGATAGTAAAACTACGTAAGAGGAGCAGATAGAGACGGGGGCTCACACTATCGAAGATACGGGCTGCAAATGGGGAAATATATTGAGGTAAGCGACATTGACAAAGAGCATATTATTATTACCAAGAACCTGTGGACGAGTATCTCAAAAACGGTGAAGCTGGTCGAATATGCACGTGCTACTGTCATGAACATCTGTGGAAAGAGCCAGAAGGGCAGTGAAACTACCACTAGGCGCCTAGTGGTTGGACGACCACGACTCTTCACAGAACGTGGGGTTCGGAGATTTGTCTGCTCTGTAAAGTAAGACAGATGGAGGTCTGTGGCATTTCTGCCGAAAGAGCATGAAGCTGGTCAACGCACAAGTGTTTCGGAGCACAACGTTCATCGTTCATTGTTCAGCATGGAGGTCCGCAGCAGACCATCCATAGGTGACCACATGTTGATCCAACTACATCATCAGTTACGATTCCTGTGGACACGGGATCATCGGGACTCGACTGTCGATCAATGGAAACGTGTCGGCTGTTCGGGTGAATCACATTTTTGTTACACTGGGTCGATGGTCGTTTCCACAAACTCCACCACTGATGTAAACGGTGGCTCGAAATATGCAGCGCCCTACGGTCGGAGGCTGGTGAGAGCAGTATTACGCTATGGGAGACATTCTCTTGCGGTTGCATAGGACCTTTGGTAGTAATCGAAGAGACGCTAACAGCTGCGGATTAGATGCGTCCCTTAATGCTCGATGTCTTCTTCAACGGCGATGTCACCTTTCAGCAGTATTATTTTACGTGTGTCGTAACCAGAACCGTGCTGCAGTGGTTTGAGGAGCATTACAGTGAACTTAAATTGATATCTCTGCGATCAAATTCTGCTGATATAACTCTTATGGAACCCACCTTGGTCGCTATCGGGCGCCGTTACTGCGTACGCGAATTAGAGAATTACATGACCCGTACGTAGACAACTAATGCTACATACCTCCACTAACCGACCAACAAACTGTCAGATCCCTGATACGCACAAGAAGTAATCTTTTTCGTTCCTAAGACAGTCAGACAAGCAGGTGGTCATAAGGTTTGGCTCATTAGTGTATGTACTGCATTTTAACTTGTAATACAGTTTACAGTGTTTATATATCGCTAATCGACAGTATTTACATCCTGCCAACATCTCTCCACCTCAATCAATCTGCTCTCTCGTCCGCTCCCCTGCTAATGACCCTCTGCGTTCCTATTCGAGCGTAGGACACCCATAGGTAACCATACGCTCCACAAACTATCCATGTCATTTCAAAAAATGGTTCAAATGGCCCAGAGCACTATGGGACTTAACATCTGAGGTTATCAGTCCCCTAGAACTTAGAACTACTTAAACCTAACTAACCTAAGGATATCACACACATCCATGCCCGAAGCAGGATTCGAATCTGCGACCGTTCCAGTCGCGCGGTTCCATAATGTAGCGCCTAGAACAGCTCGGCCAACTCGGACGGCTATCCACGTCATTTATTCCATCTTTAGGAATGAGCTTTCCCGTTGATCTCTCTCTCACAGTTTGAAGCTTCTTAAATTAGATGAATGCGTTTGTAGTTGTTGTGGTCTTCAGTCCTAAGACTGGTTTGATGCAGGTCTCCATGCTACTCTATCCTGTGCAAGCTTCTTCATCTCCCAGTACGTACTGCAGCCTACATCCTTTGGAATCTGCTTAGTGTATTCATCTCTTGGTCTCCCTCTACGATTTTTACACTCCACGCTGCCCTCCAGTACTAAATTGGTGATCCCTTGATGCCTCAGAACACGTCCTACCAATCGATCCCTTCTTCTAGTTAAGTTGTGCCACAATCTCCTCTTCTCCCCAATTCTATTCAATACCTCTTCATTAGTTATGTGATCTACCCATCTGATCTTCGGCATTCTTCTAAAGCACCAAATTTAGAAAGCTTCTATTCTCTCCCCCCATGAACCATGGACCTTGCAGTTGGTGGTGAGGCTTGCGTGCCTCAACGATACAGATTGCCGTACCGTAGGTGCAACCACAACGGAGGGGTATCTGTTGAGAGGCCAGACAAACGTGTGGTTCCTGAAGAGGGGCAGCAGCCTTTTCAGCAGTTGCAGGGGCAACACTCTGGATGATTGACTTATCTGGCCCTGTAACACTAACGAAAACGGCTTTACTGTTGTGGTACTGCGAACGGCTGAAAGCAAAGGGACACTACAGCCTTAATTTTTTCCGAGGGCATACAGCTTTACTGTATGATTAAATGATGATGGCGTCCTCTTGGGTAAAATATTCCGGAGGTAAAATAGTCCCCCATTCGGATGTCAGGGCGGGGACTACTCAGGAGGATGTTGTTATCAGGAGAAAAAAAACTGGCGTTCTACGGATCGGAGCGTGGAATGTCAGATCCCTTAATCGGGCACGTAGGTTAAAAAATTTAAAAAGGAAATGGATAGGTTATAGTTAGATATAGTGGGAATTAGTGAAGTTCGGTGGCAGGAGGAACAAGATTTTTGGTCAGGTGAATACAGGGTTATAAATACAAAATCAAATAGGGGTAATGCAGGAGCAGGTTTAATAATGGAATAGGAAAATAGGAATGCGGGTAAGCTACTACAAACAGCATAGTGAATGCATTATTGTGGTCAGGATAGACACGAAGCCCACGCCTGTTACAGTAGTACAAGTTTAAGTGCCAACTAGCTCTGCAGATGATGAAGAAATTGATGAAATGTATCATGAGATAAAAGAAATTATTCAGGTAGTAAAGGGACACGAAAATTTTATACTCATGGGTGACTGGAATTTGACAGTAGGAAAAGGAAGAGAAGTAAACGTAGTAGGTGAATATGTATTGGGGCTAGGAAATGAAAGAGGAAGCCGTCTATTAGAATTTTGCACAGAGCACAACTTAATCATAGCTAACACTTTGTTCAGGAATAATGAAAGAAGGCTGTATACATGGAAGAACCCTGGAGATACTAGAAGGTATCAGATATATAATGGTAAGACACAGATTTATGAACCAGATTTTAAATGTTAAGACATCTCAAGGGGATGATGTGGACTCTGACCACAATGTATTGGTTATGAACTGTAGATTAAAACTGAAGAAACTGCAAAAAGGTGGGAATTTAAGGAGATGGGGCCTGGATAAATAGCATCAGGGAACAATTGACAGGAATGGGGGAAAGAGATGCAGTAGAAGTAGAATGGGTGGCTTTGAGGAATAAAATAGTGAAGGCAGCAGAGGATCAAGTAGGTAAAAAGACGAGGGCAACGGAAGATATACTGAATTTAAATGATGAAAGGAGAAAATACAAAAATGCAGTAAGTGAAGCAGGCAAAAAGGAATACAAACGTCTCAAAAATGAGATTGTCAGGAAGTGCAAAATGGCTAAGCAGGGATGGCTAGAGGACAAATGTAAGAATGTAGAGGCTTATCTCACGAGGGGTAAGATAGATACTGCCTACAGGAAAATTAAAGAGACCTTTGTAGAAAAGATTACCACTTGCATCAATATTAAGAGCTCAGATGGAAACCCAGTTCTAAGGAAAGAAGGGAAAGCAGAAAGATAGAAGGAGTATATAGAGGGTCTGTACAAGGGCGATGTACTTGAGGACAATATTATGGAAATGGAAGGGGGGTAGATGATGATGAAGTGGGAGATACAAATTCTGCGTGAAGAGTTTGACAGAGCTCTGAAAGACCTAAGTCGAAACAAGGCCCCGGGAGTAGACAACATTCCATTAGAAATACTGACAGCCTTGGGAGAGCCAGTCCTGACAAAACTCTACCATCTCATGAGCAAGATGTATGAGACAGGCAAAATTCCCTCAGACTTCAAGAAGAATATAAGAATTACAATCCCAAAGAAAGCAGGTGTCGACAGGTGTGAAAATTACCGAACTATCAGTTTAATAAGTCACAGCTGCAAAATACTAACGCGAATTCCTTACAGCCGAATGGAGAAACTTGTAGAAGCCGACCTCGGGCAAGATTAGTTTGGATTCCGTAGAAATGTAGGAACACGTGAGGCAATACTGACCCTACGACTTATCTTGCAGGAAAGATTGAGGAAAGGTAAACCTACGTTTCTAGCATTTGTAGACTTTGAGAAAGCGTTTGATAATGTTTACTGGAATGATCTCTTTCAAATTCTGAAGGTGGCAGGGGTAAAATACAGGGAGCGAAAGGCTATTTACAATTTGTACAGAAACCAGATGGCAGTTATTAGAGTCGAGGGACATGAAAGGGAGCCAGTGGTTGGGAAGGGAGTGAGACAGGATTGTAGCCTCTCCCCGATGTTATTCAATCTGTATACTGAGCAAGCAAGAAAGGAAACAAAAGAATAATTTGGAGTAGGTATTAAAATTCAGGGAGAACAAATAAAAACTTTAAGGTTCGCCGATGACATTGTAATTCTGTCAGAGACAGCAAAGGACTTGGAAGAGCAGTTGAACGGAATGGACAGTGTCTTGAAGGGAGGATATCAGATGAACATCAACAAAAGCAAAACGAGAATAGAATTAAGTCGGGCGATGCTGAGGGGATTAGATTAGGAAATGAGACACTTAAGGTTGTAAAGGAGTTTTGCTATTTGGGGAACAAAGTAACTGATGATGGTCGAAGTAGAGAGGATATAAAATGTAGACTGGCAATGGCAAGGAAAGCGTTTCTGAAGAAGAGAAATTTGTTAACATCGAGTATAGATATAAGTGTCAGGAAGACGTTTCTGAAAGTGTTTGTATGGAGTACAGCCATGGATGGAAGTGATACACGGACGATAAATAGTTTAGACAAGAAGAGATGAATGCTATTTCTGAAAATTACATATTTTCTTCGCGAGAAGATGATTACCCGTGTGGTCGATGTACATGTAGAACACAAGTCTTCTCTTTGTGATTATTGTCTTGTCCATGTTACTCTGTATTCAGTAATTTGATCTTAGTCAGCCTTTCCATTAATACAAATATTGCCAAAGTTCTTTCGTAGTACCTGCGTTCTCTTCTAAATAACTGGTGGAGGTGTCGTTTTCTACCCACACTTAGTGTGTCCGAAGTATGCATATCCATTTAGTCTTACAACAGTTCTGTAACGTCTTAGTTTAGCTCCGTTACACAAATTTTCTTATTATGAATGTTTTAAGTCAGTTGGCACGGACAATATAATTCCCCGATTTGGTAACTTGTTGCATGATGTCCTAGCTAATGTGTACTTGATTTTGTTGAATTTACAATCTTTCCGTGGCCAGTTACTATCCATTCTGGCCCTATGCTGACGATCGTCATGTGTTTCGCACATAAAAGGAAATGTTTAGTCCTACTCTCTCAGCTATTTCGTAAGGATGGGTTATCTTCCTGAATGCTGGACTGACGTTGTTGCCAGTAGTGGCCAAGTCATCAATGAAATCCAGAACACGGATGAACATTCCTTTGAGAGTGTGACCTTAACTGAAACATAGCTCCATTTCCCTGTGTTTCCTTCAGAGATTTTTTCCGTTCTCGAACGACTTTCCCGAACATAAGGAGCAGAGGGAGTCCGTGACCATGTCTGACACAACTCTTTGTGTCAACGGGCTGTGAAATCTTCGACAATGTGACAGATCGATGTTGGACAGCTGGAAATGCTGCAGTTCTTCAAGACTATGAAGGCTGCTCCGGTACTTCTTGAGGGTTCCCCACATTAAGTAGTCGCACACTGTCAGATCGGGTGACCTGGTTGGCCAGCTAGGGCCACGACCAGACTGCTAACAACTCTCTCAAAAAATTGGTTCAAATGGCTCTGAGCAGTATGGGACTCAACAGCTAACGTCATCAGTCCCCTAGAACTTAGAACTACTTAAACCTCAGTAACCTAAGGGCATCACACACATCCATGCCCGAGGCAGGAAACGAACCTGCGACCATAGCAGTCACGGGGTTCCGGACTGAAGCGCCTAGAAACGCACGGCAAACGCGACAACTCTCTCAGGCGTGAAGTGCCCCCAGGTTAGGTAGGCTGTACGGTCAGTCGCTCCATCCCTGTGTAAGAAACTGTATTTTCCTCCTCCGTAACGCTGCCACAAATGGTTTAAAAATGTTGCCGAAGTCAGCGTCCGATGAAAGTATGTGGGATCAGCAATGCGACCTGCAGACACTGCGCACCAAACTCTCTCAGGCGTGAAGTGCCCCCAGGTTAGGTAGGCTGTACGGTCAGTCGCTCCATCCCTGTGTAAGAAACTGTATTTTCCTCCTCCGTAACGCTGCCGCAAATGGTTTAAAAATGTTGCCGAAGTCAGCGTCCGATGAAAGTATGTGGGATCAACAATGCGACCTGCAGACACTGCGCACCAAACTCCAAACTGCAGTGGTGTTTCTTGGAAGTTGTGCGAATTCTGCACTGCCCAGAACCTGTGATTCAGTGAGTTGACATAACCACTTGGATGAAACCTGGCATCATCAGACATAAACAGCAGATGCAGTAGATGCCATGTATTGTTCTCAGCGAACAGCACTGACAAAACTGGAGCCGTTGAGGTTTTAATGCACGAACATAAGAGTCTCGCTAGGGATGCATGTGTCCAGTTGGAGTATTCGTCGGCATGATCGACTTGATATGCCAGTCACTTGCAGCAGGGGTTGAGGCGATTTGGTAAGACACTGATGCATTTTATAGTGAACTGCACACACAGTCTCTGGTGTGCGGGCACGTTTCGAAATGTATTTTGTCTTGTTCAAAACAAATCCTGTCTGTCGCCATTTTCTACTAAGCGTAGCATGGGACTCTTTGCTGACACTTTGAAACCATTGAACGTCTCAGAGAAACAACCAAGCACCCCGTTTCCACGACTTTCTTGTCACGTAACTTTTCATAACGAACACCTCCTACTACACTGTGAGTACCATCGTCCCATTTGCACTGCTCCACTCACAGTGACACAGCTCGCACTACGCTCTGAACCGGTGTTGGTCACGTGGTGGCGTAAACGTGGTATGCGCGTCACGGGGTGTGATTGTTGTTGTGTTCTTCAGTCCTGAGACTGGTTTGATACAGCTCTGTGCAAGCTGGTTCATCTCCCAGTACGTCCTGCAGCCTACATCCTTCTGAATCTGCTTAGTGTATTCATCTCTAGGTCTCCCTCTACGATTTTTACCCTCCACGCTGCCCTCCAATACTAAATTGGTGATCTCTTGATGCCTCAGAACACGTCCTATCCACTGGTCCCTTCTTCTAGTCAAGTTGTGCCACAAACTCCTCTACTCCCCAATTCTATTCAATACCTCCTCATTAGTTATGTGATCTACCGATCTAATCTTCAGCATTCTTCTGTAGCACCACATTTCGAAATATATATGTGGTTATAGGAATACATTCACGTCCAACCGTGTCCACTCGCACGGGACACTTTTATCCGCCTCACCCCGTATTACTTCTAAAAATGTCTCTGAGCACTATGGGACTTTACATCTGAGGTCATCAATCGCCTAGAACTTAGAACTACCTAAACCTAACTAACCTAAGGACATCACACACGCCCATGGCCGAGGCAGGATTCGAACCAGCGACCGTAGCGGTAGCGCGGTTCCAGACTGTAGCGCCTAGAACCGCTCTGCCACACAAGCCGGCCGAATTAATTCTAAAAGGAGGCCAAGAACGATAGAGGATCTGAAAAATCATACAGCAGAGTAGAAGTGGAGCACTTACTGGACGAAAGGAGATTACCGCTCGTCCACTTTGGGAGTTCCACTGTGGCAGGTGCGATTGTTGGTGGCTGACAGCCGAGCTACGGGCCTGGCGCCTCGGCGGCAGCAGGGCGTGTCCTCTGGCGAGCGCGACAGACGGACAGCGGGTTGTGGTGGCGTGGCGTGTCCTACCGCATTACGCTAATTGCGATCCGGCCGATGGCCGGCGGTCGATTACATTATGCCGTGTCAGAGATCACCCGTCTGCGAGGGCGGCGTAAATCTGTCGCCGCTCCCTGCTGAGCCCCCAGCGTTGTCAGCGAGGAGGTGAGCCGGCGCAGTCTTCAGGCTGACACACGCCCTCTCGCTCGTTTCCAGAGGTACGTTCAACCGAGGTTTTTACGTCCACCTCAGCCCTCGGGCATGGGAGTGTGTGTTTGTTTTAGGATAATTTAGGTTAAGTAGTGTGTAAGCTTAGGAACTGATGATCTTAGCAGTTAAGGCCCATAAGATTTCACACACATTTTTTTGAAAGTTGTTTACTTCAGTACGCCTCAGTCTACCAGCAGATGATTTACTTTTTATGACTTTCACGATCTTCCGTTCATCGATCCTGCCAATGTGTTCTCTTCATTCATGGTTTCTCTTACGCATCTACTTATTAATGGAGTTCAGTTAACGTTTGCTTGTAATGGTTTCACTTTTATATCTCTCAAGGATTTTCCTGTAATCCTCCGCAGCTTTTTCATGTCCGAGGTTTCCATAAGTCTTCTACTTTTTGATGTTTCAGGTCTTGCCTCAGCTTTCCATAACCGGTCTCAATAACGCCTTTGGACCTTTTCCCAGATGTTAGTTCTTTCCAAATTATGTCACTTAAACACGTTGGCGCTTTGTGTTTTCCAGTTCCTCTATGATCCCATTTTCGACACCACCACTGCTGGACTGAAACTGTTATATAATTTTCCCATCTACCTTCGTTTTGGATCTAATTGGTTACAAGGATATGGTCATACATCTGGTTTATTGAGAGGATGCTTTTGGCTGCCATCATCAACATCACAAAACAACGATTTTTATTTTTTTGTATCCCATTCTATTACCACTAGCAGCCAGAATCTTCATTATCACATCACCCATGACTATAAGAAGAACACGCTCAAACTGTCTCCTTGTCTCGTACCACTGCTAACTGGTAAACAGCTAGTAACCTGTAATCAACCTTCGGGCAGTTGTTAGAAGAAATAAATTTAATTGTTTTATTAACCTGGAAAGACAGCCGCTATTGCAGAGAATATTTACTACACCTCTTAACTTAATCCTACCGAATGCCTTCTACAGGGTGTTTCAAAAATGACCGGTATATTTGAAACGGCAATAAAAACTAAACGAGCAGCGATAGAAATACACCGTTTGTTGCAATATGCTTGGGACAACAGTACAATTTCAGGTGGACAAACTTTCGAAATTACAGTAGTTACAATTTTCAACAACAGATGGCGCAGAAAGTGACGTGAAAGATATAGAAGACAATGCAGTCTGTGGGTGCGCCATTCTGTACGTCGTCTTTCTGCTGTAAGCGTGTGCTGTTCACAACGTGCAAGTGTGCTGTGGACAACATGGTTTATTCCTTAGAACAGAGGATTTTTCTGGTGTTGGAATTCCACCGCCTAGAACATAGTGTTATTGCGACAAGACGAAGTTTTCAACAGAGGTTTAATGTAACCAAAGGACCGAAAAGCGATACAATAAAGGATCTGTTTGAAAAATTTCAACGGACTGGGAACGTGACGGATGAACGTGCTGGAAAGGTAGGGCGACCGCGTACGGCAACCACAGAGGGCAACGCACAGCTAGTGCAGCAGGTGATCCAACAGCGGCCTCGGGTAGGGCGACCGCGTACGGCAACCACAGAGGGCAACGCACAGCTAGTGCAGCAGGTGATCCAACAGCGGCCTCGGGTTTCCGTTCGCCGTGTTGCAGCTGCGGTCCAAATGACGCCAACGTCCACGTATCGTCTCATGCGCCAGAGTTTACACCTCTATCCATACAAAATTCAAATGTGGCAACCCTTCAGCGCCATTACCATTGCTGCACGAGAGACATTCGCTAACGATATAGTGCACAGGATTGATGACGGCGATATGCATGTGGGCAGCATTTAGTTTACTGACGAAGCTTATTTTTACCTGGACAGCTTCGTCAATAAACAGAAATGGTGCATATGGGGAACCGAAAAGCCCCATGTTGCAGTCCCATCGTCCCTGCATCCTCAAAAAGTACTGGTCTGGGCCGCCATTTCTTCCAAAGGAATCATTGGCCCATTTTTCAGATCCGAAACGATTACTGCATCACGCTATCTGGACATTCTTCGTGAATTTGTGGCGGTACAAACTGCCTTAGACGACACTGCAAACACCTCGTGGTTTATGCAAGATGGTGCCCGGCCACATCGCACGGCCGACGTCTTTAATTTCCTGAATGAATATTTCGATGATCGTGTGATTGCTTTGGGCTATCCGAAACATACAGGAGGCGGCGTGGATTGGCCTCCCTATTCCCCAGACATGAACCCCTGTGACTTCTTTCTGTGGGGATACTTTAAAGACCAGGTGTACCGCCAGAATCCAGAAACAATTCAACAGCTGAAGCAGTACATCACATCTGCATGTGAAGCCATTCCGCCAGACACGTTGTCAAAGGTTTCGAGTAATTTCATTCAGAGACTACGCCATATTATTGCTATGCATGGTGGATATGTGGAAAATATCGTACTATAGAGTTTCCCAGACCGCAGCGCCATCTGTTGTTGACAATTGTAACTACTGTAATTTCGAAAGTTTGTCTGCCTGAAAATGTACTGTTGTTCCAAGCATATTGCAACAAACGGTGTATTTCTATCGCTGCTCGTTTAGTTTGTATTGCCGTTTCAAATATATCGGTCATTTTTGAAACACCCTGTACAAGTCTATAAAACGAAGATAAGCTGGTATTCTGTACAACGTGTCTAAAGATGAATACTGCAGCCGTGCACCATTACAGGCTCTAAATCCATACTGCTTCTCTGCAAGGGCTGCAATACCCTGCTACTTTCGTCCTCAGTTTTAAGAGGTGAAGCGAGTACGCCGACACCTCTGCAGCAGGGCGGCTCTCTCTCACCCTCTTCCCTGTGCATCAGAATAGTGGTGCTAGTTCTCCGTCCATCTGGGATTTTCTCACAGATTTTACCATTGTTAACCAACTTTGTCAATTGCTAGTTAGTAGGTATTCTCCACACGTTAGTAACTCATTAGGTATTCTGTATTTCCTCCGAGTGCTCCTGTCTTTTGGCACACTTAGTTTCTTCTGTCTCTGCATGTGAAACAGTTAGGATTGTTGATCATTCATTTGCTTGTGCCTTTCTCCCGCAGTGACGCACTATCGGCATGGTTAATCGGATTTGGCAAAGTTAATGGAAGGGGTGGCCGGATGCCCTTTCTGCCGCCACCCCGCACCCCCTGGGATGGAATTCGTGTACCCCAGCTGTCTGCCTCTAGTGTAATCCATGGAATAGTGTGAATGTGTTCAGATGTCTGCGAGTCGTGTAACTGAGGAGGGACGTGGGGACCAGCCCGGTATTAACCTAGTGGGATGTGGAAAACCGCCTAAAAACCACATCCAGGCTGGCCGGCACTCGGGTCTCCGTCGTAAATCCGCTCGGCGGATTCGATCCGGGGCCGGCGCGCCTACCCGAGTCCAGGAAGCACCGCATTAGCGCTCTCGGCTAATCAAACAGTTAGGGTTGTTGATATTATTGAAAATATCGCAATCCCATACATCGATATTTAAAGAAATATCATTTGTCGGCCTACGATATATCTAATAAATAATCGATGTATGGATTTATGGACGGAAATTATAGCGATGTACCGGCATATAAAAATATCGGCAGCACATTGTAAACGTACTGCCAGATTTAGAGCTGACTATTTAAGTACTGACTTATTATTATTAGGTATTCCGTACGTCAACAAGCTAGCAGCCTGCTTCTCCCCCTTAGAGCAAGAACTGAAGGGGAAAAAATGCATGTTTGGCGATAACCACTTTGATAACAACGGTAACTGCACGTCCGAAGGGTCTCTGGTGCGGTGTCGTCACGTATCGGATTTGACCGGTTTACTTCTTGCTGACTATCCTGTTTCATTTCTGCAAATGCTAGCGACCCAACAGTTGTATTTTCAAAATTGCGTGGTGAATTTAAAAGTCGGAGTTTCTGTTAAAAGCGATTACGTCAGTATTCCAAATATGTTCAAATGTATGTGAAATCTTATGGGACTTAACTGCTAAAGTCATCAGTCTCACCGGCCACGGTGGTCTATCGGTTCTAGGCGCTCAGTCCGGAACAGCGCGACTGCTACGGTCGCAGGTTCGAATCCTGCCTCGGGCATGGATGTGTGTGATGTCTTTAGGTTAGTTATGTTTAAGTAGTTCTAAGTTCTACGCGACTGATGACCTCAGATGTTAAGTCCCATAATGCTCAGAGCCATTTGAACCATTCTCTAGGGGACTGATGACGTCAGTGCTCAGAGCCATTTTTTTTCATCATTCCCTAAGCTTACACACTACTTAACCTAATTTATCCTAAGGACAAACACACACCCATGCCCGAGGGAGGACTCGAACCTCCGCCGGGACCAGTGGCACAGTCCATGACTGCAGAGCCTTAGACGTCAGTATTCCCCTCACACTCTTAGGCCCTCATCAAAGATCGCTTGTCATTTAGATTTCTGTTCATCGTGTTCAGCAACGGTTTTTGAAGAACGCTGATGTGAAAAAATAGCACAGTAGTTGCGTTAAAATTGTCTTTTAACGCAACTGGTGTGCTATTTCTTCACATCTGGAACCTTATTATTTCATTCACACCGCCATCCCCCAATCTAATCGGACTCCTTCTTTGTGCCAACTACGCTTGCTTCACACTGTCAAAGAGAAGGATTGGACGTGACGAAAACTTAAAAAAGTCTAACACTCCTTCACACAGTGGAAGTAAAATTGTGTCCAGTTACAATTTCCAAACAACAATTTCAAAATTGCGAAAAGAGAAAAGAAAACTATAAATAAAAAAATATCGTCTTTCGATATTGCCATTCGATGGCGATATACTGGTATATGTGGAAAAGACATACCTGCGACACATAACGATACATTTTGGTAAATACATCGATTTACCGGTATTTCATAAACAGCCAAGAAACAGTTACACCACCTTTTATTTGTATGCTGATCTCCATTGTCTAGTCATTGATATGTTTTATTGTACTGCACTATTTAATACAGATATCAGACACTAAAGATCAACTAAATTAAAACTAGTGTTTAGAAATCAGCAATTTTTTTTAAGTATCACTTGATACCTTAGTTCAATGATGTCTCAAAGGAAAGCTGTTCAAAATAGATAATGATTTCAACAATAACAAAAAATTATCAGCTCTGTTCGAGAACCACTAACAGAACAGCCGAACTGAACAGATAGAGTGGTGTGACTCGTTTTACACAAACAGAGCGAGTTAGGTGCTAGGTAGCTACAGACAGAGACAGCGTTCACCAACTGGACACTTTCAATACAATGAATCGCCAGAGGAACTGGTACAGGCATGTTTATTCAAATACGCATATTTGTAGACAGGCACAATACAGCACTGCAGCCGGCAACGCCTATATAAGGCAAGTAGTCTATGACACTATTGTTAGATCGGGTACTGCTGCTGCAATGGCAGGTTATCAACATTTAAGTGAGTTTGAACGTGGTGTAATAGCCGGCGCAACAGCGATGGGGGACTGCATGTCTGAGGAAGAGATGAAATGGGGGTTTTCCCATACTACCATTTCACTAGTGTACCATGAATATCAGGAATCCGATAAAACATCAAATCTCCGACATCGCTGCGGCCGGAAAAAGATCCTGCAAGATCGGGACCAAAGATGACTGAAGGAAATCGTTCAACGAGGCAGAAATGGAACGCTTCTGTAGATTGCTGCAGATTTCAGTGATGGGACATCGACAAGTGTCAGCGTACGAACCATTCAACGAAAAATTATCGATATGGGCTTTCGGAGCCGAATGCCAATTTGTGCACCCTTGATGACTGCACGACACTAAGCTTTACGGCTCGCCTGGGCCCGTCAACACCGTCAATGGACTGCTGATGTCTAAAAGGATGTTGCCTGGTGGAACGAGTCACGTTTCAAATTATATCCAACGGATGGACGTGTACGGGTATGGAGACAACCATGCAAGCTGGTGGAGGCTCTGTAATTGTGTGGGGCTGTGCAGATGGAGTGATATGGGAGCCTTGATAAGTGTAGATACGACTCTGACAGGTGACACGTACTTAAGCATAGTGTCTGATTACCTATTATGTCCATTCTGCATCCCGATAGACTTGGGCAGTTGCAGCAGGACAATGCGACACCTTACATGTCCAACATCCACTCTTCTGAGTTTAAAAACTTCCGCTGGCATCTAAACAGTTCCAGACACGAACATTATTGAGCATATCCGGGATACCTTGCATCGTGCTGCTCAGAAGAGATCTCAACCCCCTTTGAACGCTTACGGATTTGTGGATAGCCCTTCAAGATTCATGGTGTAAGTTCCCTTCAGCACTAGTTCAGACATTACTTGAGCCATTGCCACCTCTTGTTGCGACACTTCTGTGTGCTCGCGGGGTCTCTACACGGTATTAGGCAGGTGTATCAGTTTCTTCGGTTCTTCAGTATACGGGACTGAACCAGGATCTTTGGGCCGGCCGGAGTGGCCGAGCGGTTCTAGGCGCTACAGTCTGGAACAGCGCGACCGCTACGGTCGCAGGTTCGAATCCTGCCTCGGGCATGGATATGTGTGGTGTCGTTAGGTTAGTTTCGTTTAACTAGTTCTAAGTTCTATGGAACTGATGGCCTCAGAAGTTAAGTCCCATAGTGCTCAGAGCCATTTGAACCAACCAGGATCTTTGGTGTTTATATAGCGTGAAAGACACTAAGCTAAAAACCTTAACACTTGCTACAAAACTTAATAATTTTCTTTCAGCTTAGTGACACTAAGTAAGAAGTTAAGGAATTTCTTTTAAAATAGTGAGGCTTTGCCAGTGTACATTTTGTATCCAAAAGAACATATTTTTAAAGAACATAACTGATTTTAACTTCTTGCTGAATATTTTTGTTGTATTACGTTGATAAGTTGTTTGAATTGCTATTAAATGTATATCAGAGAAATCAGGACAGCATAATTGTAGCAACTGCCACAATATACATATTTTTACCTGTAGAAAGAATTTCAAGTGTCTTACAAGAAAGTGACTGTGTTCAGTATGTTTTGAGAAACTAGGTGAAACTGGAAATACCCAAGCACCATTCACGGAGACACCTTCCCACCTTCTGCTTCCGACTCTGTAATATATTCTACCTCCAAAATTTCACAAAAGTTCTTTTACGTTCGTTACGCGACTAGCGCCCTGAGCAGACCGAAAATTCTGGAGAAGAAATGAAAATTCATTCAGGAAACAATCCTCTTGGTTCCGGCTAAGCCACTTCTATTCAATATAGTTTCCATCAAGAATGCTAGTTGCGTGAGGTATGCAGGAGAACTTCTGTGAGGTCTGGAAGGGAGGAGATGACGCACTAACGGAAGTGCAGCTGTGAGGGTAGCACGTGATTCGTGCTTGGGTAGCTGAGTCGTTGCTTGCGTTTCGAAACGCTTTGAACATTTGACGCTCCCCTAGTTGTGTGCAGTAACATAACGACAATAGTGGGGAAACTGCATTACAACCAGCAGAACACAAAGAGTTAACATCGAAGAAACAGTGTTTTCTGTAATGACGGCAGCTGGTCTAGTGGCTGTTGCATGTTTCCCATCAAAATAAAGCCACCCGCCACACGGCCCTGTCCAGTACGTGCTGAGCAAAGTTTAGGCGAAACTGGTACTGCCATGTGGGCACTTGCTACGTTATGACTATGCAGTGAGATAGTTCCGGGGAAATCTATGTGCAATTTGTGCTGGAAACCTGCATGAGGAACAGAGCATCTTTACAACATCTGGAGCAATGGAATTACTGTTTTACGTCATGAAATTAAGCCTCGGGCATGGATGTGTGTGATGTCCTGAGGTTAGTTAGGTTTAATTAGTTCTAAGTTATAGGTGACTGATGACCTCAGAAGTTAAGTCACAGAGTCCTCAGAGCCATGAATTGAAATAGGTAATGGAATGTTTGTTTTACAAAATTTACAGCCCGAGCTGCATGTAAGTGTTCCAATAATTTGTCTGCTTATAAACAATGCGTATAAAGTTCTAAAAATGTTAGTTCTACCAACATTCATGTACAAAAATACAAAAAGTTTGCTAGAAGTCAATATTAAGTGCTACATTATGTAGCATCCACAACTGTGTAGAAAACAATATAAAATATGTATTCACAGTTTTTGTTAATGTTTGTAGTGGGACTAATAAATTTAGTCTGAGACTTCTGATTTTTCTGTTGTTCTCTTTTTTTTAAACAATCGTAGTAATTTTAATAAAGAAGAATTGCTTCAACACTAGTTAAAAAAGAAGAAGGATCTGTTGAGCTCTTCATGAGAAAGGCAGAGGTTCCAGGTTCGAATCTCTATATGGCACACAGTTTGAATCTGTCAGCAAGTTACGAATGAGAGCAACCTCTACTGCAGAGTGAAAATTCACGCTGAAAAAAAAAAATGGTTCAAATGGCTCTGAGCACTATGGGAGTTAACTTCTGAGGAGGTTAGACACTGGACTCGCATTCGGGAGGACTACGGTTCAATCCCGCGTCCGGCCATCCTGATTTAGAATTTCCGTGATTCCCCTAAATCACTCGAGGCAAATGCCGGGATGGTTCCTCTGAAAGGGCACGGCCGACTTCCTTCGGCATCCTTCCCTAATGCGATGAGACCGATGACCTCGCTGTCTGGTCTCCTTCCCCAAAAATAACAACTTCTGAGGTCATCAGTCCCCTAGAACCGAGAACTACTTAAACCCAACTAACCTAATGACAGCACAATCATCGATGCCCTAGACAGGATTCGAACCTGCGACCGTAGCGGTCACGCGGTGCCAGACTGTAGCGCCTAGAACCGCTCGGCCACCCAGCCCGGCTGCTGAAAACAGCTACTGCTTTTTTGATTTCTGAGTGAATTTTGCATAATTTTTACGGTGCCTTAGTAATACGTTCTGTAAGTCTGCCAATATTGATCGATTTGAAGGAGGACACATACTGTCTTCCCGCGCTGCCTCGAGCGCCGTGTTGGGACCAGACAGAGGCAGGCGCCTCGCTCCGCCTGCCGGCCCGGACGTTGGCCCCTGGCGAGATTTTGCCGCCGCCGCCGCCGCCCTCGGCCGCATGTTGATGCGTGCGTACGCACATGGTCGCACGCACTCGCGTAGCAGCCAGCGCAGGAAGTCACGCGCTCGCCCCCCCCCCCCCCCCCCCCTCCCCCGATCACGCAGCTGTCAGGCCAGGCCGCCGGCCAGAGGCTGCACGCGTGACCGCCGCTCCTCCGCGCCTCGTCATTGGTTATGCGTCCGTTGCAGGAAGTCCAACCTCGACTATCACTCTACAGCTACAGAAATAGCCATCCGACCACCGAATACACAGTCAAGATCTACACTATCTGATGAAAGCTAATGTACAGCTATTAGTGGACATTAGTAAGGGGTGCTTCCATCCTTACTAGCTGAACCCTGACAATGACCCTTCCAGTAACACTGCTGAATTTCTGTGCAGGAATAAAAGCTGATTCTTCCCGAAGATCCGAAACCAGTGGCAGTAGCGACGTCACACGCTGTGCTCTGGGCCGAAGTTGACGTTCTCACTCATCTCATATTGCTCCGTTGGATTCAGATCGTGGTTATGAGCAGTCCAGTCAGTTTCGGGAATCTTGTTGTTCACAGCCCATTGCCACACATCCGCTGTGTATTATCGTGCTGATACAGACAATCCTCGTCCACGAACCATTCCTCTTCTGTTCGCAGTACACAATGCAGTATAACGTATTAATTCTTGCAAAGAAGAAGACAGCAACCAGCCTCTATTAATACCAATATTTATTTAGGTAAATAGTGCCGTTACCGGTTTCGAATTGGCAAGTTCGTCATCAGGCGGCTGTTCACATGATTTCCAAGATATTTTACATTAACGTCCGTTTTCGATTTTTATTCCTCCTCTGTGGCGAAGTATTTTTGGTGTGTTGTTACCCTACAGTAGAAAACAGTGTTAGAACGCCAAAAATACTTCGCCACAGTGGAAGAACAAAAATCGATAACGGACGATAATGTAAAGTGTATCTTGGAAATAATGTGAACAGCCGTCTGATGAAGAACTTGCGAGTTCGAAACCGGTAACGTCGCTATTTACTTAAATAAAAGCAGTATTAATAGTGGCTGGTTGCTGTCTTCTTCTTAGCAAGAATTAACGTACATTAATTGTACACAGCCACAGTCTCACCATGTCAGTTTTAGACAAAATAGCATTTGTATCCTTCCCGGTTTCACTATCGACAAATCCAATGAACTTCTCCCCAGTTCACGACCGAAACCCCAGCTCCCACATATTACATCCAAGTCCGCCAAAGGCTTCACATGGAGTTTGCGCAAAATACTAAAAACTACCAATCAAAAGCTGGCAAACACTGGTGCGCCAGTCGCATATCACTTGGAGCACCGTACAACCTCTCACCATAAGATGGAAGAAACAGTTCCTCCAATCCTAACACATCTCGAGTCACCGGACAGGCATCCGCTGCTACATTTTCTGACGTTACAGTCTGCGTCCAAATAAAACCACTTTTTTTTGACGAGAGGGAAAAAGCGCAGCTCGTGCATCTCTGTGGCCTCTAAGCAGTGCCACGGCGCTTCACCTTGGCCGGGAGCAACAACCACTTTCTCAGCCCACCGTAGCTCGGTGAAAGCAGTCGTAAAAAGTTCTTCCATTGGCCTCGGGCTTGCTCGCTGCGGGATGTCCGCTTCTTACGGCCAGTGACCCTCCGTGGATTACGCCGAGGCCTCTGCAGTGGCTCCCGCTGTGCGAAAGTGACCGGCCGGCTCTTCCTTTGCTCTCGCTGTACCTGCGGATCGCCATACTCTCCGTACATCACATTTCGGAAACCGTTAGGGAATCCAGTCTTCCGAGAGCCACATAGTCAAGAGCATGCCGAGAATACATTTCAGGAATTGACTCTCACCACAGACAACGCTGTTGAAGATTAGATGGGTAGATCACATAACTAATGAGGAGTTATTGAATAGAATTGCCGGCCCGGTGGCCGAGCGGTTCTAGGCGCTTCACTCCAGAACCGCGCTGCTGCTACGGTCGCAGGTTCGAATCCTTCCTCGGGCATGTCTGTGTGTGATGTCCTTAGGTTAGTTAGGTTTAATTTGTTCAAAGTCTAGGGGAGTGATGACCTCTGATGTTAAGTCCCATAGTGCTTACAGCCATTTGAACCCTTTTGAATAGAATTGGGGAGAAGAGGAGTTTGTGGCACAATTTGACAAGAAGAAGAGACCGGTTGGTAGGACATGTTCTGATGCATCAGGGGATCACAAATATAGTATTGGAGGGCTGCGTGGAGGGTAACAATCGTAGAGGGAATCCAAGAGATGAATACACTAAGCAGATTCAGAAGGATGTAGGTTGCACTAAGTACTGGGAGATGAAGAAGCTTGCACAGGATAGAGTAGAATGGAGAGCTGCATCAAACCACTCTCAGGACTGAAGACCACAACAACATCAACATCAGACAACGCAGCGGTCTACGGCCGAAAGCAACGGCGTCTGCCTCCAGTTGTCAGTGCTAACAGACAAGTAACACTGCCTGAAACAACCGCTGAAATCAATGTGGGGCATATGGTGAACGTATCCGTTAGGACTGTGCGGTGAAACCTTGCGTCAATAGGCAGCAGACGAGCGATGCGAGGGGCCTTGCTAACGGCACGACTTGGCCTGCAGCGCCTCCCCTGGGCCCGTGACCGTAACGGTTGCACCTAGGACGACTGGGAAACCATGGTCTTATGAGATCAATCCCGATTTCAGTTGATCATAGCTGATGGTGGGTTTCGTGTATGTCGTGCGCTCACCAAAGCCGTGGACCCAAGTTGATCAACGAGGCACTGTGCAACTGGTGGTGTCTCCGTAGTGTCGGTAGTGTTTACGTAATTACAACTGCGTCCTCGGGTGAAAATATTTATTTTCGGCTGTTTAGAGACCATCTGCAGCAATTCATTGACTTCGTGCTTCCAAACAGCGATAGAATGTTTATGGATGGCAATGCGGCATGTTTGTATGAGGAACATTCTGGACGATTTGGCCACCCAGATGGCCCGACATGAATTCCATCGAACATTTATTGGACATAATTCAGGGGTAATTCGTGGATCAGTTCGTGCGTAAAACCACAAGCGACCTCGAGCGGCTGAACTACGCCGGGCAAAATGAGGTCCGACCCGGCGTTAGGAGGCCTCCCGTGACTCCCTTCACCTCAGTGTACTTGTTTTAACGAGTCCAAAAACAGGCTGCCAGATTCATTAGGCAAACCAAGGACAAGTACATCAAGAAGCAACTGGACGCCATACAAGAAAGCTTCCGCATCCACAACACGAGAGACTGTACGGGACGGTTCTCGGGTACACACCTCTAAACTTACGCTTCATGAAACGAGATGAAAGACTCGCATTAACTAACCAAGACAATCGTCAGGAATTGGTACGTTATTTCTCTGATTTCCTTAAATGCACTGAACCTGAAAAACAAGATTAGGAACACAGGACTGCACCTCCATTCACACAGAATCACTCCCACCGACATATAAAGACATCCAGAAACGTATACTTAAAAAAAAATACAAGACATCTGTTGAAAACGGCATCATTGCAGAATTCCTGAAGAACCTCAGACCAAGTCTTTGTAGGAACTTAAACAAGTAATCACAACCCTCTGGCAAACAAAAATACTTCCTGAAGACTGGAAATGTTCTCTTATCGGTCCACTGCGCAAAAGCCGAATGTCCTTTCTAAAAATCACCTTTAAAATTTTCTCAGTGTGTCTACCCCAGAGAATAGATGAAGAGTTAGAACACAACATTGGTGAATACCAGGTAAGCTTCCGCTGCGTTCGAACATGCACAGAATAAATCTACCTTCTGAAAACAACTGAAAATTAGAAGGCTATCACGAATACTCCAAGCATCTACATTTTCATAGATTTGTAAGAAAGCGTACGATTCTGTTAACCGCCAATTCTAGTTAAGCATCTTTGAAGAACAGGGAGTCGACGGAAAAACGCTACGACTAATCAAACAGACACTGACCGACGCTACGTCGAAAATGAAAAACACGGGAGTAATTTCTGGTCCTTTCATAATCAAAACTTGAGTATCTAGGTGAAACCCTCGACCTACAGAAGGAGAAAACGTCTCACAGAGGACCTGATTAGAATAATGAAGAGAGCTTATGGCAAACCACAAGACATCTATAGTACTAGAGGTATGTCCATTCAAACAAAGAACAGATACTACACCACCGTAATCAAGCCTGAAATACTGTATGCATGTAAGAGACTAACACTCCATACGAAAAGCGACATTGAAAGCATACTGAAGGATGAGCGCAAAATCAAGAGGAAAATTGGCGGCCCAAAGCTGGTGGAATAGGGATGCAGATTATAATCTATGAAAACTGCACAGAGCCGCTCGGGGTAGCCTCGTGGTCTTGGGCCGTCTTGCACGGTGCACGCTGCTCCCCCCAGTCGGAGGTTCGAGTCCTCCATCGGGCATGGGTGTGTGTGTTCTACTTAGCCTGAGTTAGTTTAAGTTAGATTATGTAGTGGTTAAGCTTAGGGACCGATGACCTCAGCAATTTGGTCCCATACGATCTTACCAAACAACAGAGAAGATGTCAAACCTAGCACATGTTAGAAACAGGAGGTTAAAGTCCTACAGGCACATCAACAGGCTACCACCAACAAGACTTACCAGCAGAATTCTGGCATACGTACGAAGGATGAAATCAACAATAGTATGAACCGCACAAGTCAAACTTGACCTACAAAAAGCACAGAAAAAGCAAGTGAATACTGAAGTCAGAAACATATACAGACCAGATACACAAATGTGATGTTAGGACAGAGACTGGAGTCCCAAAAAACACTGGAAACAAAGTATATTGAAGACAGAAGGAGAGTCAATGTGGAAAAAGTGAGAGAAACGTGATATATCGGAAAGAATGCTCAGATGAGGTTGGATGCTTTCCGTCGTCATAGTGGGTCAAGACGAAACTGGTAATAATAGTAATAACAATACATCGTGTGCCGTCGTCCCAGTCGTCTTTCTGTCTCTCGATTCTTCTTTACAGGCGATGGACCTTGATGTCGGAATGGGACCGTCCCGTCTCCTCAAGACTGATCCTCTACCCATATCGGGCTCGTGCTCCCAGCAAATGTCAGCATGAAAGTCCTGCTCTCGTGATAGATGGCTCTCATCCTACAGTGGAACATTAATGGGTTCAGGACACATGTGGAGATTCTGAAGCTGCTGGCACAGGTACACCCGCTGGGCTTGCGTTTGCCGGAAGCGCCTGATTACCCTGTGCTGAAGGGCTATACACTCTTTCGCAAGGGTAACCTGACTGGGGAAAGGGCCAAGGCAGGCGTCGTTTTATTTTTCAACAACGCGCACCACTCCTCTGCTTCCCCCCCCCCCCCCCCTCACAGCAGCTACTGACCTGCAAGTGGTTGTAGATGCAGTTCATGTAGGTCAGTGAATCGCAGTTAGTGGTTATATTTACCTCCACACGATGCGATTGACTCTGAGGCCGCAAGAGGCCTTAGGAGAGCCTTTGCCCCAATTCCCAACTATTTCTCGTAAAATATTCCGCAGCATCCATTTCAGTAAACTACCTCAACGATTCAAAAATCTTAGCGGTAACTCAATGCCTTTCAAATCCAGACTGAAGAGTTTCCTCGTGGGTCACGCCTTCTATTCTGTTGAAGAGTTCATTGAAAAAATTAAGCTTATGCCTATGTTACATACTTGACTGCGTTTGTATGAACTTATCAGTGATCTCTATACTACCTGGATGTTGAACTTCAGCTATCTGATCGTGCCAGCCATAGATGCTCATATTTCGTTTCTTCCCAAACTACAACATGGCTGCTAGGAAATGTCGCTAGAACACGAAAAGAAAATACTTTTCATTTCCGCTCCCTCATCAGCCTGTTGCATCATATGTTGACATAAAGTTCAGCACAAGAAATCAGTTTGCAATTCTTTGTCACATGCAGTGCAATGCAAATTTGTTTGCAAACTACAATATGGCGGACGATGCAAAGCACGTGTATTTGCAGACACGCAGCAGTTCTATACTCAGAGACCAGACTTCTACATCCAGGTTGTATAGAGATCACTGGAACTTATAGACTGCCGTCTTTTTAGGATTTATAAACATTTCTTTTTTTCTGTCTGTTGAAATTTCTTATACTGGCACGCTCCATGACTACGGAGATTTGCTCCTTAATTTGGTGTTACGGAACCAGTCGTGGAAAATAATAAATAAATAAATACTGGGAGACTTCAGTACTCTTCATATACTGTGGGGTTCGATCTATATTTGCCCTCGGAGTCAGGTTTCCGAGAGCCTCATGACGTCTCACGAGCTGTGTGTTCTCAATACAGATACTTGCACTCACTTCTGTGTCGCTGTTGGGTCACACTTGGCCCTCGTAGACTCTATTCAGTGGAAAGCCATTTACGACCTTCATTCGAGTGAAGACATTCGTCTTCTGGATTGACGATTACCTGCACAAAAGCCACCAAATTGGATGGTCAGCAGGGCTAACTGGACGCTGCTCAGCCAGGACCACATCACACAGGTGACCCATGCCGTAATACCACGATCGCACTGTTGACACTGTACGATCGCGGTATCACGCGAAAAACAGAGGAGCCGCCGGCACCATTCATATCGGGCCCGAAAACTCTGAGGATGGCTTTAACGTAAGGTGAAACCGGTAATAATAAACAAATTTCACTGCGATCTCGACTGTTAATGTAACCTAAGCATAGCACCAGGTCGTGCGCTTCACAGACAGTGTTGTCTAAATTCATGATCCAGACTTGTGTTTCAAGTGATTTCTTTAAATCGCTTAACTCAATAACTGGGCTGGTATCTTTGAAACCTGCACGGCCCGTTTCCTTCCACGTCCTTCCCATTCCGTAAACGTGCTCCCTCTGCAATGAGCCCATTCTCGATTGAACGCTACACTCAGACCTCCCATCCGCCGGCCGCTGGTGGGCGAGCGGTTCTGGCGCTACGGTCGCAGGTTCGAATCCTGCCACGGGCATGGATGTGTGTGTTGTCATTAGGTTGGTTAGGTTTAAGTAGTTCTAAGTTCTAGGGGACTGATGACCTCAGCAGTTGAGTCCCATAGTGCTCAGAGCCATTTGAACCATTTTTCAGACCTCCCCTCCCTCTTCAAAACTATCCTTTCGCCTATAGTGTACTAGTGGGAACGTGCAAAGAAGCACCATAACAATTAAAACATAAGTGAAATCGTTAGTGTAATTTGGGATAACACCACAAGACATACCCAGAATTGCAAGCAATTTACCATCCACTAACAGGACAAACACTCTGTACCATACAACTCGAACCACACAATCGAATACAGAGTACATAATGGTTAGACCGATGTATACCTGTGTACAATGTTGTAGAAAGATATCAGAACACACTTCTGGTCCTATAGACGGAGGACCAATCAACGGAGTGAGCCAGAACATCATTTTTCAGCACCAGCCCTAGGGAGACGCAAGTGCGCAATGTGCGGGCTGGCCATCTGCCTAATTTGGCACTTTGGTGGTGCAGTAATACCTACGCAACGTTCCACAACTTAGTGGTATGCCATAACGATGGGATACTTTGCTACACGCTATAGCAGAGAAGCAACGTTTCATAGCTGTCTGCGTGACCGGAATTGAACTCCTACGTTACCAGTGACTATATGTACCACGATCCATTCCAGTCTCAAAGCCATCCCCCAGTTGGAGATGCAGCTTCGTTCATTGGGCATCAGCTATCCCTAATGGTACTGGGCTTCGAACTGGTACCGCCGAAGGGAAGCCGCTGACTGGGGGTCCAACCTGATTTCGAGAGCCGTGGACTGTGCCCGGGGTGCCGGCAACGTCACGGCCACAGAACGCCGGTCCAGCCGCAAGCCGTGCCCTGGAACGGACTCCCGCCTCGCGTCAGTAGGCCGCCGTCGCCTCGCTGAACTCAGCAGCTGCCGCCGGCTGCAGCCGGCACCAGCCTCACAGACGTCAACCTGCGACGGAACCTGCGAATGACGAAGAGTGTTTTGCTCAGCCAGCATGCCTAGCTCTGCACTACAACATCTACATACATACTCCACTATCCACCATACGGTGCCTGGCGGAGGGTACGTCGTACCACAAGTAGCATCTCCTCTCCCTGTTCCACTCCCTAACAGAACGAGGGAAAAGTGACTGCCTATATGCCTCTGTACGAGCCCTGATCTCTCTTATCTTATCTTAGTGGTCTTTCCGCGAAATGTAAGTTGGCGGCAGTAAAATTGTACTGCAGTCAGCCTCAAATGCTGCTTTTCTAAATTTCCTCAGTAGCGATTCACGAATAGAACGCCTCCTTCCCTCTAGAGACTCTCATCCGAGTTCCTGAAGCATTTCCGTAACACTCGCGTGATGAACAAACCTACCAGTAACAAAACTCTAGAGCAGTACTCAAGAACAGGTCGCACCAGCGTTCTATAAGAGGTCTCCTTATCTTCCCAAAATTCTGCTAGTGAACCGAAGACGACAATCCGCCTTCCCCACAACTGCCATTACAAGCTTGTCCCACTTCAAATCACTCTGCAATGTTATGCCCAAATATTTAACCGACGTGACTGTGTCATTCGCAACACTACTAATGGAGTATTAAAACATTACGGGATTCTTTTTCCAATTCATCTGCATTAATTTACATTTATCTATATTTAGAGTTAACTGCCATTCTTTACACCAATCAGAAATCCTGTCCAAGTCATTTGTATCCTCCTACAGTCACTCAACGACGACACCTTACCGTACACCACAGCATCATCAGCAAACAGCCGCACCCTATCCAAAAGATCTTATGTAGACAGAAAACTTCCCTGGGGCACTCCAGATGATACCCTCGCCTCCGATGAACACTCACCATCGAGGACAACGTACTGGGTTCTATTACTTAAGAAGTCATCGAGCCGCTCACATACTTGGGAACCAATCCCATATGCTCGTACCTTAGTTAGAAGTCTGCAGTGGGGCACCGAGTCAAACGCTTTCCGGAAGGAATATGGCATCCGTCTGATACCCTTCATCCACAACCTCCCACACACGCCATTCTGGAGGCAGAACTATCCACCCTGCTGGTGTAAGAGTACCAGTCAACACAGACACGTCACCGTGACAACTATGACAGCGACGCGCCACCCATAAAACACTGCAGGACTTCAATAACAAAATGTCTCCGTCTGCTAATTTTTGAGTTTCCAAGTCATTTGAGTGTGCTGACCAAGTTACTCTCTTAGGAAAGCTTAGTGTTTATGGATTGATGGCTTTGCACACATCAGGTTTGCATCATTCATAGCAAAGAAAATACAAGAAGTTGTGCAGAATAATTCGGACAATGTTGGAAAGATAGAAAACTTTAGTTGTTTTTGTTGTGGTCTTCAGTCCTGAGACTGGTTTGATGCAGCTCTACATGCTACTCTGTCCTGTGCAAGCTCCTTCATCTCCCAATACGTATTGCAGCCTACATCTTTCTGAATCTGTTTAGTCTATTCATTTCTTGGTCTCCCTCTACGATTTTTAACCTCCACGCTGCCCTCCAATACTAAATTGGTGATCCCTTGATGCCTCATAACATGTCCTACCAGCCGATCCCATCTTCTTGTCAAGTTGTGCCATAAACTCCTCTTCTCCCCAATCCTATTCAATACTTCCTCATTAGTTACGAGTTCTACCTATCCATTCTTCAGCATTCATCTGTAGCACCACATTTCAAAGGCTTCTATTCTCTTCTTGTCCAAACTATTTATCGCCCAAGTTTCACTTAAATACATGGCTACACTCCATACAAATACTTTCAGAAACGACTTCCTGACATTTAAATCTATACTCGATGTTAACAAATTTCTCTTCTTCAGTAACGCTTTCCTTGCCATTGCCAGTATACATTGTATATCCTTTCTACTTCGACCACTTAATTCGACTACATTCCATTATCCTCGTTTTGCTTTTGTTGATGTTCATCTTATGCCCTCCTTTCAAGACACTGCCCATTCCGTTCAACTGCTATTCCAAGTCCTTTGCTGTCTCTGACAGAATTACAATGTCATCGGCGAACCTTAAAGTTTTTATTTCTTCTCCCTGAATTTTAATACCTACTCCAAATTATTCTTTTGTTTCCTTTCTTGCTTGCTCAATATATAGATTGAATAACATCGGGGAGAGGCTACAACCCTGTCTCACTCCCTTCCCAACCACTGCTTCCCTTTCATGTCCCTCGACTCTTATAACTGCCATCTGGTTTCTGTACAAATTGTAAATAGCCTTTCGCTCCCTGTATTTTACCCCTGCCACCTTCACAATTTGAAAGAGAGTATTCCAGTCAACATTGTCAAAAGCTTTCTCTAAGTCTACAAATGCTAGAAACGTAGGTTTGCCTTTTCTTAATCTAGCTTCTAAGATAAGTCGTAGGGTCAGTATTGCCTCACGTGTTCCCATTTTTTTACGCAATCCAAACTGATCTTCCCCGAGGTCGGCTTCTACCAGTTTTTCCATTTGTCTGTACAGAATTCGCGTTAGTATTTTGCAGTCGTGACTTATTAAGCTGACAGTTCGGTAATTTTTACATCTGTCAATGCCTGCTTTCTTTGTGATTGTAATTATTATATTCTTCTTGAAGTCTGAGGGTATTTCGCCTGTCTCATACATCTTGCTCACCAGATGGTAGAGTTTTGTCAGGAATGGCTCCCCCAAGGCTGTCAGTAGTTCTAATGGAATGTTGTCCACTCCCGGGGCGTTGTTTCGACTTAGGTCTTTCAGTGCTCTATCAGATTCTTCTCGCAGTATCATATCTCCCATTTCATCTTCATCTACATCATCTTCCATTTCCATAATATTGTGCTCAAGTACGTCGCCCTTGTATAGACCCTCTATATACTCCTTCCACCTTTCTGTTTTCCCTTCTTTGGTTAGAACTAGGTTTCCATCTGAGTTCTCGATATTCATGCAAGTGGTTCTCCTTTCTCCAAAGGTCTCTTTAATTTTCGTGCAGGCAGTATCTATCTTACCCCCAGTGAGGTAAGCCTCTACATCCTTACATTTGTCCTCTAGCCATCCCTGCTTAGCCATTTTGCACTTCCTGTCGATCTCATTTTTGAGACGATTGTATTCCTTTTTGCCTGCTTCATTTCCTGCATTTTATATCTTCTCCTTTCATCAATTAAATTCAGTATTTCTTTTGTCACCCACGGATTTCTACTAGCCCTCGTCTGTTTACCTATTTGATCCTCTGCTGCCTTCACCACTTCAGCTCTAAAAGCTTCTCCAACTGTATTTCTTTCCCCCATTCTTGTCAATTGTTCCTGTATACTCTTCCTGAAACTCTCTACAACCTCTGGTTCTTTCAGTTTATCCAGGTCCCATCTCCTCAAATTCCCACCTTTTTGCAGTTTCTTCAGTTTTAATCTACAGTTCATAACCAATAGATTGTGGTCAGAGTCCACATCTGGCCCTGGAAACGTCTTACAATTTAAAACCTGGTTCCTAAATCTCATAGTAATACGGGAGAAATCGTGAATGGAGTCCGGCAGGGCTATATTTAGGCTCCACTAATTTTCTTTATGTTTGTAAATACTCCTGCAGTTAACATTCAAGAAGCAGAATTGATACCTTTTGTTGACTGTATTAGTCTTATAACAAATCCCATTAGAGAGAAAGCATCAGAAGAGATTGTTAATGATGTTTTACAAAGAATTCTCATTCTCTAAAAACGAACTATCCCTAACCTTTGAGAAATTATCGAATTGTATTGAGAAATCAGAATTATTGAAAATGATTCAAATGGCTCTGAGCACTATGGGACTGAACATCTAAGGTCATCAGTCCCCTAGAACTTGGAATTACTTAAACCTAACTAACGTAAGGACATAACACACATCCATGTCCAAGGCAGGATTCGAACCTGCGACCGTAGCGGTCGCGCGGTTCCAGACAGAAGCGCCTAGAACCACTCGGTCACACCGGCCGGCTCAGAATTTTTGAGTTCTGTTCAACAAATGGAGTCAGTAGGTAGTGCAGAATGATCCAAAATGTTGGATGTAGCCTGTATACAGAAGAAGCCTTGAACTGGAGGAACCATACTACTGAACTTGCAAAACAATAAAGTTTCTTTTGATTGCCTGTATTGCATTTACCACTCAGTAATGTTTTATGGAATAATTTTCTGGGGTAACTCATAGCTTAGAAAAGAAAATATTAACGGCACAAAAGGAAGAGGTAAGAATGTGTGCTATTCACCAGCAATCGTCGACTCGTGAAGTTCGGTACTTTAACGTATAATCGCGTATGAATTTCGTTATAAATAACCTGTCACAATTCGAGAAAAATAGTGATTTATGTAACACTGGAATATATATATATATATATATATATATATATATATATATATATATATATATATATATATATATATAAAACTCAGTTACCCCTTATTAAAGCTGGCCGTTGCTCAGAAATGAGCTAAATGTGAAACAAGAAATTTTTTTACCATTTTCCCAGTACCACATAATGACTGACAGGTACCATACCATATTTTAAATCTAACATGAGGTCATTTGGCTGCGGCAGTTCGTGCTGTACCATGGTCGAGTTTCTATTTTAAAATTCGTAACGTAAAGAAAAAAAGTATTTTTTAAGTATTCTGGCATGAGAAGGACTATAAAATTATATCGTCTTTAATGTTAATATCAGTAAGATGTAGTGTGTACTTGTCAAGTGACTTGTTCAAATGACGTAACAAACTCAATGAGCGCCACCCGATTTAGCTGAAGACACAAGACGCGGTAACGGAACTGTATGAGCTGAGAATGAAGAACGGGGAGTCAGTGTAGCTACAAAACGGGCCAATATCCGCTGACATAAGCTCATAAGATTCTTTGAGACAGCGTAGACAGTTATGGCCCAACGCCTAGAAAGCAGCATCCCGTGAACGGCGAATATGTTCAGTTTTTCGTGTGCTACTGTACTTAGCAGTTATAGAATGTGATCGAAGGACAGTGAAACCTTCAGTACGAGACAAGATTGTAAATATTCGTAAAACGCAATGGTGGGGGGTTCCCCCGCTTTTTAAAAACGAGATAGGCGACGATCTGTGGCAGATGTCGCGACCGAGCACTAATCTGGTGCAGGCAGAGGTGTTTCAGACAACATTGTTGAACACACACATTGTTGCGGATACGAATCCACAGCAGCCGATCCCTGAGTTTCCTCGTGTTGAACTGACCGCATCGTCAATAATGGCCGCAGTGGGCATGGAATTATGGAGTTAGGACCGTGGCTCAACTGACACGTGTTGCCTGGTGTGTTGTATCACGTTTTCTGTTACAGCAAGTCAACGGTTGCCTCTGGATTCACCTTCATTGAGGCGAACGAGTCCTCAAAACATGCACCGTGCCACAGTCACAGGCTGGTGGGGGAGTATAATGCAATGAGTGACTTTCCCCTGGGCTTCCGTGGAACCTTTGGTTGTATTCAAAGCCACCACTGTGAACTACGTGTCACAGGGTGATAATCATGCTACATTTGTTTGATAGTCAACTCACATTGACGTCTTTGTAACCAAATTCGCCTGACGTGAATGAAAGCCATTTGCCTTGTCTATTTTCATTCAACATGGTAATTAATTCAACTAGAGGATAACGAGGGGACAGTATCTAACAGTAATAGACTCTGTATGTCCAACTTTTCAGAGACGGTTACGGGACCTCGGTTGTTGGTTGTATAGAATGTCAAATCAGAGACCTTTCAGCCGTCTAATTTCCAAACTGTGTTTTTATTGGGCTACCAGTTTCGTCGATACATTATGCCATCTTCAGGCCCTCTGACAGACGTGTAAGAAGATTCCAATCTCGGCTCCTGTCAAAATAGGTGCCAGCATTCAGAGACTGGTATCTGTAGCTTTCTGCTTGGTACAGCGATCACCTCAAACATCATCTGCCGACTGTTCAGTGAAGTGATCGCTGTATCAAGCAGAAATCTACAGATAGCAGTATTTGAATGGTGGGCTCTATTTTGACGGGAACCGCGGTTGGCATCTGCCTGAAGGTAGAGCAATATATCGCCGAAACTGGTAGCCCAGTAAAATAGCAGATTGTAAATTAGACGGCTGAAATGTGGTTGATTTGACATTCTAACGATAATGGCTTTGAAGGCTAAATATGACTGCAATGGCTGTATGTGCTGACTTCTTCGTGGGTCGTTGTCTTACTTAGAGTTTCCACATTAAATTTTAACATGGTGGTGGGCCTACTCTTTGCTTTTTTGAGAGTGTTTCGGAATCACACGCATAGTGGACTGTGGACAAGGAATTCAGGGTCCAGCAGACAAAAAGTGTACCTTCGTATGCGGCTGGGACACAGGTGTTCATGGAAATAGAGCTCGGTCATGCTGCACGTAGAGAGAGAAACGTGGCCAGCATGAAACTTGCATCACTGGTTGTCTCCCTGGCAGATCGTAGCCATAGTTTTGCTTTATGGCAAATTTCTACTCTGGACAACTGAACAGAGAGATTTGAGATGAGAAAAGGAACTTGTATCAGTAGGAGGTCAGTGCACTGCTTATGCTAAGAATAGTACCCTCAGCAGATAATAATCTCCAGATTTCCAAAAAACGTAAAGGTGCCAAAGAATTAGTTACCAGCCTTGGTCACAGTTCTTTAACTTTCCCGTGACTTGGGAAGCGAGACTAGCCTCTGGAAGAGAAAACGGCTATTGGTAAAATTCTTGTGACGTCTTGGGTCGGATCACAAGAGGGAAGTCTTTTAGTGAAGAGGCGAAGAGAGAGAGGTCATTGCAACTTTCTTGGCTGGATATTTTGCTGAAGAAGCAATTATGCCACTGGCAGACATGTAAAACGATTGCTGGTCATGTTTTCATGACGGAAAGCAAAGAGCAGGCTGTTCGATTCAGAGAGATAAGAAGGGGCTTCGACATGGGTCATGGTGCTGACCGCATCTTGGCAGGCTGCGGTCTCCACTGGAGCAGCCGATTGGGAGTCCTAATTCGAGTCGGCAGAAGAGCCGTCCTGTTGTCTTGCTTTAGAGAGACAGAGATGGAGGCAACACTCTGCTCACTTTGTGCCGATAACTCGTGGTTAGCAGTAATGGCAGCAATAGCAGGTTAGGACCATCCCTAATCACAATTCAGTCTGAGCATTTGCAGTTAACATCTGGTGTCACACACCTCAGAGAACCAATCAAGGACTTGTCGAATACCTGCCGTGAGGAATAGTTCCTGTACCGCGTTCCATATGTTCAAAAAAATGGTTCAAATGGCTCTGAGCACTATGGGACTTAACATCTATGATCATCAGTCCCCTAGAACTTAGAACTACTTAAACCTAACAAACCTAAGGACATCACACAACACCGAGCCATCACGAGGCAGAGAAAATCCCTGACCCCGCTGGATATCGAACCCGGGAACCCGGGCGTGGGAAGCGAGAACGCTACCTCACGACCACGAGATGCTGGCCTTTCATATGTGATCCAATAAGATATTCAGTAGGTGGCCGTAATATTTTGACTCGTCGGTTTAACTACAACTTAGCATCTTTCAGCCCTCTCCAGTGAACAAGAGTGCAGATTACAGGACTTCGTCACTTGCTGGTCTATGAAGATATAAATTCAATTCACCATAGTTTTGCCAACAATCTTTGTATCTTTGGTACCCATTACTTGGTAAGTTCGACACTCCTAGAGTATACCTTTTCATACATTTACTTGGGTACTATTTGAACCAATATTAAAGTGAGAACTTACTAATGAATTCGTCGTATGACGGGCAGCATTCTAGTGCTCTCATTCCCCCAGATAGAGCATGCTTCCATCCTACTGGTGACACGGCCTACCTTTCTTTTGTCGTCCTAGTACTATGGTAATACTCCGCTAACTATTTTACTAAATCATTTTCGTGTAATTTCCACTTTCCTGAGAAATTATGTAAATTTCACACTTGTAAACAGTGGCCTTCATTGCCAAATTTTTCCACTAATTTCACTGACAGTAATGAAACTTTTAAATTTTATATCTAATTTCTCCTCTAATCTCTCAGCAAAGACCTCAGTGACTCTGACAGTAAAATCATTGACTTCCTGGGAGTATTAGCCAATGTACCACTCACCTCTTTTGTATTATTTGATGCAAAATTAGGACTATCCATTCTGCTATGCGAGGTATTTCCATTTTCATCTGTTGTATTAATCAGTTTAGGTCTTCTCGCATCTTGTCCCTCAGTCTCTTTACCAAAATTCTGACGGTATCATTACGACTCTTAATATTTTTATTGTGTTCCACTATCCTCACCTCATCAGCGATTATTCTACGTGATAATTCATTGGTTATTTTCTTCCGCTCTTCGACGGTTTTCTCAAATTATGCATACTCTTTTTTTAATTTTTTGTTAGTATGCTTAATGTATGTATTTAATCTATCCTGCAATAATATTTACTGTAGTATGCACATTTTCACTTCATTTGGCTACCTTCTCCCTCATAGTCTGTTGCATATTTGCCTCCGCTACATTACTGTTAGGACATTATCTTTTTTCCATATTTTCATTACACTTCGCAGTACAGTTTACGCCAGTAATATTTTCATCAGTACCTGCATTTTCTTGAGCCATATTCAGCTCTGCATGTTTTACTAAATTACTCATTCAGTTCTTGGTTCATTCTACCACTTATGAATATCATAACCTCCTATATTCTGAACTTATCCTGCACTCCCTTTTGCAGCCGATGTGAATTTGTGCTTACTTTATGTAAGTGTGTGCGCTCTCTGTACGACGTAGTTGCTTTGAAACTGTGCCAACGCCGCAGCCGGGCGTCAAACTGCGCACCTCTGCACGTGCGCCTCTTTGAGCGCACCCCCTGGCGATCGGGTCCTCGCGCGCAGCGATACCTCAGTGGCTGGTTTCGCCACGTCTGCCACCACAGTCTTCCTTCTTCTCTCTCGCGATCTGTGCGTAACGATCGTTCGTTATGTTTCACTGGTTTGCCGTGGGCGCGTTTTAACTTTTCACCATTACCAACTTACTTCGTTTCGCGACACAATTTCCGCACTCCGCCAAGCGCATTAGTTCAGCTCGATGTTGGTACCTATAAGACACAAATTTCTGGCAGTTTTAGTTCACAGTTCACTTCCTACTTTTCGTTTCGACGTACTTTATTTGAGACTGTATCTTCACTGCACAACACAGATTTTACGACGAAATAGTTCATGTGCAACATCCATCGTGTGCACAGCTGTCCGCAAGTTTTTCTAATGCAAGGTCATCCTCAGCACAGGGATGACACGTGAAAGCTCCACTACGTGCATCGCTTATGCTATCCATAATATCGGCTTTTTAGCAGAGCTTCGCCAAATTCTCAGTTTAGTAGTGTACAGGGAGGTAGTAATAAATTTTTAATTATGATGTTGAAAAAATTTAATGTAATCAATTTGTTTTTCTTTATAGGTACGTGTCTGCGGCCATGGTACACGTTGAAACAAAAGACGCAGCGGACCTCGCCTTTACCAGTGCGCTGCATCATTCTGTTTTGGCTGTTTCCGCTTCTTCCAGTATCTGGCCTGGTGCTCGAATATTCTGGTAAGTTCAGTTTTAGACGCTCTTTTCGATCAGTAAGACAAGCAGGCGCACCATGCTGCTCCTGCAATTGTTATTTTAAGTGGCCATGAGCAGTCTGGAAGGGAGAGGTGAAACCGGAAGTACTCATTTACGAGAGGCGCAATATTTAACATCGTATCTGTGACAGCGAACACTGCCGATAGCTACAAACAGACAATACATTTTACCGTATAACCAGAGTGATACTCCTGTGCACTGGTTCTTAAATGTGACTACTTTTAAATTTCTCTTCCGGAACCCGGGAACTATGTTATAAGTGCGTAATTCATTATTACTCATATTCCTTCGATATGTTGCATTTTAGCCACATTTAACAACTGAAAGCTGTGATGACACGTACTGTTATTAGCTCTTGACAATCGGATAAAAATGTATCCTTATACTGCTTCTGCTCTAAGAACAGTCCACGCTTTGTTTTCGTACACGTATTAGCAGAAGTATTTTATTTATAATCTACGATTTGGTCGTGGTCTCTAAGTGATACGTATGAAACTAGTAGATGTTATTTACACGGATAGCGGGCAGCGGTGTAACTACGTCGGAATAGTGCCCAGGTCGGAGCTGCTCTCCGTAAATTGAATTGCGTCATAACTCAGACGCAGCACGGAGTCAGGTCGAGAGCTTAACTGCTGGGAGTAACGCGAGAAGCGCTTCCCACTTAACTAGGTTTACACAGTTATTACCGCCGAGAAGGAAAGAAGCGGAGCTTCACCGTACGTCATTCGAGGGAAGGGAGTAATTTTTAATGCTCTGATGAAGATCGTCAAATGATGATAAGGCAAAGCAACCGATGAGAAATTTAAGTGCGTTTTCCTGTTGTTTATTATGTTGGATTGAGAGAAAATAAAAGAGACGCGATTTAAATTTCATAAAGATCTAGGTCTTCATTTAACAAAATCCAACGAACTTCGTACGAAGATTATTTCCAAGTGTGCGTGTGGTATCACAATTAGTCCACAAGTTATACGGCACTGCAGTTGTTTATTAGCACATATATCTGGAGGAACATACAAGTAATTTTAATAACTACCAAACAGCGATCGCTATGTAATTAAGAAGTAAATACATGCATGAGCGAAGGAACATTCCATCGTACTTTTTAATATCACTGCTATTTCGTGTTTATTCGCCAATACTTCGCCCTCGACTTTCAACAAATACGTCCTTCCTGGAGAGGCATATATGTAATGTGCTGGTGCAGATTGTTACATGTGGACGTCGACATACAGAAGTTTGTGTCCGGGTGTGATTCGTGTTCAGATAGCCGAAGTGGGTGAGCCCGCCGCTCGCGTACAGCGGGAAATCCAGGTTCGAGTTGCGGTCTGGTACATACTTTCACTGTCCTCATTCCAATATACAGCTGGAAAGTGGTTCATTTTCGCAATTACACGTACCTTTCCTGTAACTGTAATAAAAAAACCACATTAAGGACAGAGTTTCACAGATATAATTCTAAGTTCTATGTTCATTTCATTTCCTGTAGCTCATACAAGGCAGAAACACCGCTCTTGCAGTTCTTTTGACGTCAGACCTCAATGCCTTATTGAGACGAGGTTTGAGCTAACGACTCGGAAAAGTTACGTTTCCAGCTTGTTTGAGGCACTCAAAGGCGCTGATACTTTACTACAGTTTTGGCTAGAATATATTTTTGCCGTAACTCCCTACATTCTTCACTACCAGTTTACATATACATATACATATAACTACCAGTTTACATATATTTACCCAAACAGAGGTCAGAATGACAAACTGCCGATTGCCTTCTGTCTCGGGTTCTTCGGCGACTATTATCTGGTGATTTTACTGACGTGTCTTAGATCGGCAAAGGAGAAAAGGGACCCATTTGCTATGTCGGGCATATACCGTATACCATGCACATGAGGAAAAGTTGATGTGGAAATGACTGGACGATCAATCAACACCAGGATCAAAGAACATAAGCGACATTGCAGGTTGCGTCAAGTGGAGAAATCGGCCGTGGCAGACCACGCACTGAGTGAGACTGACCACGTAATAAAATTTGCCGACACGGAAGTTCTGGCTGTAGAGAAGCACTGTCACATGCGCTCGTTCAGAAAAGCTGTAGGAAAACAAAAACACGCGAACAGCTTCAACAAGAAAGAGGAAAGGCTAAAGGTAAACGGATCCTGGCTTTCCGTACTGCACCGAACGACCGTCGCAGGTAATAAGAGGAGAACCGCACCGGAAATGACCGGGGAGGAGCCCTCGGACGTTGGCGCGCCAGGTACATGTAGTCCGCGGCCGCGAGGTTGGCTCCAGTTCACCACCGGCAATGGAGGGTGAAGCTTAACCAATGGCAGCCACTGGTGCTGGCGAAACGTCAGTAACATCATCAGAAGAACGTCGGCCGAAGAACCCGAGACAGAAGCCAAAAGGCTGTTTGTAATCAAGTGGCCACGAAAGCCTAAAATATTCTGTAGAGGTCAGAATACCGTTAAGTTTAGAAATCTAGTTTCCTTGCTCTACTAACGTTAGGATTATGAATCACCTTTTATTCACTTATTGGCATTTATTTCAATTGACAGGATTTGGGCCGGTCGGAGTGGGCGAGCGGTTCTAGGCGCTTAAGTCTGACAGGACTTGGACCTTAACACTCTCTCTTATATGTAACCGCGGTAAATTAATATTACAATATGTGCAGCACATGTTCAGTACATAATATAATAATAATAATAATAATAATAATAATAAACTTTAAATGCAGATCGGAATTGATAGTGAGATACCCTTAATACTTTCCACACAGATACTCTGTCTCGAAATCTTCCAGAAAATTCAATGAATTTCTGGCCTTACGTACACTAGCAGCAAGACAGTATACATGATAGCATGTTGTCAGTGAAAGTGGCACTAATGAGGCATTACTAAACATGTTTTTCTGAAATTACTTCAGCAAAGAAACCGAAGTAACTATTCCATAATTCGATTCAAGGACAGCTGCAAACACGAAAAACATAAAAGCCTCGTTCACTTAATATAGGCAAGTATTCGGGCCCGTACTGTGCTTTCAGAGCATCCTGATATACAGTGAAGAGCCAAAGAAACTAGTACATCTGCCTAATATATTGTAGGGCCCCAGCAACAACGCAGAAATGACGCAACACTACGTGGCATGGACTCGATTAATGTCTGAAGTAGTGCTGGAGGGAACTGACACCATGAATCCTGCAGGTATGTCCATAAATCCATAAGAGTACGAGGGACTGGAGACTTTTGTGCACAGCACGTTGTAAGGCATCCCAGATATGCTCAATAATGTATATGTCTGAGGAGTTTGGTGCCAGCGGAAGTGTTTAAAATCAGAATAGTGTTCTTGGAGCCACTCCATCGGAATGCACAACGGACAAGAATGGATGCAGGTGATCAGACGGGATGCTTACGGACGTGTCACCCGTCAGACTCGTGTCTAGACCTATCAGGGGTCCCATATCACTCCATCTGCACACACCCCGTACCTTTAGGAGACTCCATCAGTTTGAACAATCCCCTGTGACATGCAGGGTCTATGGATTGTCTCCATACCGGTACACGTCAATCCGCTCGATAGTAATTTGAAACGAGACACGTCCAACTACGCAAATGTTTCCAGTCATCAACAGTCCATTGTCGGTGTTGACGGGCCAAGACGAGGCGTAAAGCTTTGTGTCGTGCAGTCATGAAGGGTACACGAGTGGTCCTTCGGTTTCGACTGCTCATATCGATAATGTCTCGTTGAATGGTTCGCACGCTCACACTTGTTGATTGATGGCCCAGCTTTGAAATCTGTTTCTGTTTGCGGAAGGATTGCACTTCTGTCGTCTTTAGTCGTCTTTAGTTGTTGCAGGATCTTTTTCCGGGCGCAGCGATTTCGGAGATTTCGTGTTTTACTGGATTCCAGATATTCACGGCAGTGCGGAAAAATCGCCACTTTATCGCTACCTCGGAGATGCTGTGTCGCATCGCTCGTTCGCCAACTGTAACACCGCGTACAGAATCGCTTGAATCTTGATAACCTGCCATTGTATCAGCAGCAACCGATCTAACAACTGCGCCGATCGCAACGCCGTATATTGCGTGTTTACATATAGTATCTCTGTATTCGAATACGCATGTCGATACCAGTTTCTTTGGCACTTCAGTGTACTAGCTCAATATTTAGCAACAATATACTACCGCTCGCTCGGGGAAACATCAGAACTAAAATCTGGAAAGTTGCACCCTGGCACACCAATAGGCAATTAAGAAAATAGAAGGAAACCGCCGAATTACAGACCCACATCACTGACGTCGATTTGCAGTAGAATTTTGGAACACTTACTGTGTTCGAATTATGTTGACGCATAGTCCGCACAAATACAGAAATTTTCTTACTTCTGCAACACAAGTAGTCCTTTATTCTCATAGCAAGTAAATACTGCTTTCGATAAGACATCCCAAGTTAATTACTTCTAAACTTCAAGAAGGCTTTAGACAATATGAGATTTTCGCTCTGCAGCGGAGTGTGCGCTGATATGAAATTTCCTGGCAGATTAAAACTGTCTGCCGGACCGATACTCGAACTCGGGATCTTTTGCCTTTCGCGGGCAAGTGTTCTACCAACTGAGCTGCCCAAGCGCTGCTCACGCCCCGTCCTCACAGCTTTATTTCTGCCAGTTCGAGTCTCGGTCCGGCACACAGTTTCAATCTGCCAGGAAGTTTCAGGCTTTAGACGCATTTCATCACAAGCAGTTTCTGTTCGGATTGCTTGTCTGTGGGCTATCATCTCAGATAGGCGATTGGTTTTGCGATTTCTCAGTCCACTTCCTCCACCCCCAACTCGCTGTCCATCTCGCTCTTTGTCCATCTACTCTTCCCCTCTGTCTCCATCTCCTCCTCCCACCTCTCTCTCTATTCATCTTTTGCCCCCCCCCTCCCCCAGCAGACCAACTCCTCTACGCTCCACCCTATCTGTCTGCTCCGTCCCTCTCTCTGCTCAACTCTTCTTCCCCCCACTCACAGTCCAACTCATCCTTCATCTTTCCACTCTCCATCTCCTCCTCCCTCTCTCTCCATGTTCTCCCCTCCCCCCTCTCTGTCCATCTCATTTTCTTCCCTTTCTATGTCCATTTTCACCTCTCTCGATATGTCCGTCGCCTCGTCCCCTCTCCCCGACTTATCACTCCCACCCCAAAAAGTAACAGCAATTTTTTAATTTTTTGATTAAAACAACCGATGTAAAATTTTTGTTATCTTGGTGGTTCACATGTTCCAGATGTATGTCTGCATTTTTAGCTGTTTTGAAAATGTAGTTAATTGTTGACACTCGAAGAGATTATACGTATTTTCACTTTCTCGGCGAGTTTCTTCTTTCTAAAAAAATGGATGAGAGAATTCGCATAAATTTTTCTTGAAAAATGCAGGTGATTCTAGTGATGTAGGAATATCCTTTGGATCATGCCGAGAAACTTTGTAGGGTTGTTTTGGGCATAAAATGTGTAGTAGCAAAGTTTACTCCGAAGTTGTTGAATTTCGACCGAAAACGGCGTCGCGTAGACATCGCTGAAGAACTCCTGAATGATGTCGATTACCATCCTTAACTTCTAAAAAGGTTAAACAGGTGACGGAAAATGGATATACGAGTGTAACATCGAAACCAAAGCCCAATCGTCCTGAAGGCAACCACCTGAAGTGACAAGTCCGGAAAAAAGAAAATATACGAATTTGATCACATGTGAAGGTTCTCCTCACTATTTTCTTTGATTGCAATGGGTTAGTGCGACATGAGTCCCTGTCTTATGATCGCACAGTCAGTAAGGAGTAGTACATGGAAGTTATGTGCTGTTTGCGTGAGGCAATCCGAAGAAAATGACCAGAAATGTAGTAAAACCATTCGTGGAAACTGTATGGCGATAATGTTCTCGCACGCATCTCAGTGCTTGTTCGTGATTTTTTGGGGCGAAGCAAAACCGTTGTATACTCTCAGCCGTGGTATTTGCCACCGAGTTCGCCCTGTGACTTCTGATCTCCATAACAAAAATTTGAGTCCCAGAAGTGCTTCCAAGATTGGAAACAGCGTTGGCACAAGTGTATTATATCTGGATGGGTTACTTTGAATTGGAGTAAGCGTTTCGTGTGCTACACTACTTTTTCACCACTACCCCCAACACTTTGATAGGCTTATCCCCACAGCGATTCGTTTCAGACAGTAAGTGGTACGTCTATCATACTTGGTTAAAATCGATCTAGTGATTTAGGAGTAGATGTCGACATACATACGTGCTTACACAAGTACACATGTAACGTACACCTCTTTTTATAACATTTACGGATGCATGGGTTTTGGAGACAATCTGCGTGAGACCTCTTAGATTGTTTGCATATGATACTGTGAATTATCATCTAGTAAGATCATCAGAAAATCAAAGCCAAATGCATAATGATTTAGAAAAAACAGAGGGTTTGGATAAAGAATAATAGGAACAGGGATAGAAATACGCACTTGAGCATAAATACAGATGGTAGCTAAGCCTGCAGGTGCTGGTGTTGTATTTTACAACGAAACGCACATGTGCAATGTCCTCAAGACGTTGCAAGTGTCATGCGTGGTCAAAACAGTGGTCTGTGTATTTGTGAGTGCATTATGCCGAACTAAGTGAATTCGCACATGGGAAAGTTGTTTTGGGCTCGTATCGTGAGCGCTTCCCTAACCAAAGGAGCTGAAGTGTTTGGTGTTGCAAGAGGAGACCTATCGAAGATTTATACTGCCTTCAGGGAAGCAGAAAGAGATTATTCGTTAAGTTTAAAGAAAAAGTGAGGACGACTGCTGCAAAAGTCACTGAAGTTCTAAATGGCACTCTTGGCCACCGTGTAAGCAGCAAAACAAGAATGGATCTTCAGAAGGTGGGAATTGCAAAGCGAGCTGAAACTCCGCAGCCACTCATGAGTGATGCAAATCGTCATAACAGAAAACCGTGGTGCCGAAGTCATTAACTGTAGGTTACGGAACAAAGCCGTCTCGCCTGATGAGTCTTATTTCACAATCTTTCCAACATCTGGTCGACTTTAGGCTCGAAGAGTGAAACATGGCAGGATTTCGGTGATCATTTTCACAACCATACAGTTATATTCCATGGTCCCAATGGCTACCCTGCATAGTCACGTTATTTCCAAGGATAATATGACATTTTCGTTAATCAGGTCTATCCTATGGTACAATGTTTGTTCCCCAATTTTGACGCTGTATTGCAAGGTAACAGCACTCCTGCTCGCATCGTCCAGGACCAGTTTTGTAAGCACGAGGATGAATTACCGCACCTTCTCTTATCGCCACAGTCACCAGATCTCTATATTATTTAGCGTGTGTCAGCTATCCACCTCCATCATCATAAGCTGAAGTTGCCACTGATTTACAGGCAGAATAGCATAAGGTTCCCTTGAAGACCATACAGCCCATTCCGAGACAAGTGGAAACTATTTTGAATACCAACGGTGTCCCTACATCGTATGACGCCTGTAAATGTGTTAAATTTTTTGTGTTTCTGAATTTTTGTCCATTAACTGTAACTGTTTGGTGCGAATAGAGGCAATCGACTCTAAATAGTAAAAAGTGAGAGGTCGTCAACGTTTCGGTTACACGATGAACCACACACATTTAAAGGCTCTCAGTACAACTAAATAATTAGGGATTATGATTACAAACAAATTGGAACGATCCCATAGGTAATGTTTTGGTGAAGGCGAACCAGAAACTGCGTCTGTTGGCATAATACTTAGAAGATGCAGTATGTCTACCAGAGAGACTGCCTGCACCACTCTTGTCCATCCTCTTCCGTAGTACCACTGCTTAGTATCAAAACCATTGGAAGAGTTCTAAGGACCGGTTGTTCCCTGCTACCGCTATATAGAGGGGAATGTCACAGATACGACACGCGATTTGGGGTGACAATCACTAAAACAAAGTCGTTTTTCATGTACCTGCAGTCACCAACTTTCTCCTCCGAATGCGAAAATACGTATGGAGAAACGATCAGCGTAATAAAGTAATATAAATCAGAGCTCGCACGGAAAGATTTAAATGGTCGATTTTCCAGTGTACTGTTTGAAAATGGAATGTCACAGAGATAATCTGAAGGTATTTCGATGAATCCTTTGCCAGGCATTTTAGAGTGAATTGCACAGTAGTTATCGATTTAGGTGAATAACAATGAATATCTTAAAAGAATGTAGAATAGATCAGAAAACACAGGAGCTCTCAAGTGAAACGCTAACAAATAGAAAATATGAAGTAAAATTCATGGGAGAAATTTCAGACGCAGTTGAGACTACGACAGGAGTTATGTGAAGCGATGGACAGTTACCGTACCTCCAGTGTTGTTTAACTGCATACTTGAAGAACGGATCAAAGAATGGGGGAGTAATTTGGCAGAATCTCACATGAAAAAAGGAGTACAAATTATCTGGAAAACGGATAATACTGGAAGTGATCGTTTAGTACTTCCAGATTATTTAGCACTTCTCGCATACTGTACAGACATAATAGAAACAAGTACTGAAACAAATGGCAAAAAGACAGGAACAAAACTAGCCTTCATAAGAAACAAGGCAATAACAAGCAACAAGACTGCACCCGCAAAATTAAGCAGAAAGCACGAGATCATCACAAAAAGAGAAAAATATAGTTTTCTAGGAGGGTTCACCAGCTTGATGCAAGGAAAAGGAGTCATAAGAGTAAAATTAAAAGAAGATAGGCGTAACATTTCACTTCAAAAAGTTATTTATAAAAAATCACTGTCTAGAAATGAAAAAAAAATATCACTACAAGTTTCGGCCAGGAAGTACATAATCGCCAGAAACACTAAATTTCAGAGCAGTAACATAATATGAAGAAACCAGAAAGAATGCGTGGAAGATATCGAGAAACAGAACAAGAGGAGCAACATTTACATTAAGAATTAACCGAGAAGTGCGTAAACATATAGAAACAATTACACATGAGATAAGGAAAAAGGGACTGGTGCTAAATGTGCACACCCTTAGAATGAGCCGGCAGCGGTGGTCTCGCGGTTCTAGGCGCTCAGTCCGGAACCGCGCGACTGCTACGGTCGCAGGTTCGAATCCTGCCTCGGACATGGATGTGTGTGATGTCCTTAGGTTAGTTAGGTTTAAGTACTTCTAAGTTCTAGGGAACTGATGATCTGAGATGTTAAGTCCCATAGTGCTCCGAGCCATTTGAACCTTAGAAGAAGTTCTTGGGGACTGGCTAAATAAAACGGCTGAGGAAAGTGTACCAAGACCTACATCAGACAAGCGTTAACAATCAAGAAATTGATTACGGAACAAAATATGGTTCAAAGGGCTCTGAGCACGATGGGACGTAACATCTCAGGTCATAAGCCCCTTACAACTTAGAACTACTTAAACCTAACGAACCTAAGGACACCACCCACATCCATGCCGGAGGCAGAATTCAAACCTGCGACCGTAGCGGTCGCGCGGTTTCAGACTGAAGCGCCTAGAACCGCTCGGCCCGAGCAGCCGGCAATAAAATATATGAACAAATTTTTAGAGACGGGCAGGTTTGCAAGGCAAACCAATTTCAAAATGCCAGGAAAGAAAACTGACACCAAAAGAGAGAAAAGAAGAAATTAACGGATGGAAGAGTTTTGGACAGAGCGTAAAGCTAATACATGGTTCAAATGTGGTCCTTAGCAGGCATGTAACAAAAGAATAACAATAATAAATGAAACAATAAAAACAGACGGTAGAGGACTCTCGAAGGGGAAAATGGTGGGATGGCCGCGGTGGTCTTGCGGTTCTAGGCGCTCAGTCCGGGACCGCGCGACTGCTATGGTCGCGGGTTCGAATCCTGCCTCTGACATGGATGTGTGTGATGTCCTTAGGTTAGGTTTAAGTAGTTCTAAGTTCTAGGGGACTGATGACCAAAGATGTTAAGTCCCATAGTGCTCAGAGCCATTTTTTGAAGATGGTGGAAGAAAAGAAGCGTGCGTTGACAGACACGTCAAAGAGAGCCAAGAATCGGCTATCATTCAATTCAATTACAGAAGGCTTCTCAAAGTACAGAAACCAAGCATCAATATCTAAGGGTGGGTTCCAGTGCCAAACTGACAACTGTCGCAATAAATCACTGCTGGACAGTTTTAAGAGAAGAAAGGAACCGATGGGCTGATCACTGCCGCAGAGGAGCACATCATCAGAAAAAAAGATATCAAAGCAAGAGTCGTGAAATCAGCACAATAGTCGTAGTCCAGACACTGTCAACAATCTGATCAAACAATGAGCAATATCTGAAGATTTTGCAAATTACCACTCAGACTGACTTCAAGCAAAGGCACGAAGTTGTGGAACAAAGTATCCACCGCAACCTAAGTCAAAGTTACTGTCTACAGGTGATAAAGAACTGGTTAGACTTTAACCCAGAAAAAGCAGTCTAAAACGAGCTTGCCGAGCTATTATGGGATTTCCTACTTCAGATAGTTCGAATTCTGGAACACAGTGCACCAGATAGCACAATTCTGGAGAAAAAGAAAGAAAGGATCCTAGGTTATTACAGAATTGACGATAAAGAAACAGAAGAACTTGCCAGATAGGAGAACCTGGAAGTCAATGGCGTAAAGCAGTGGAAGTGGACCGTTCTCGTCATATTGGGAGCCGAGGCAAAAGGTCTTAATAGGTACTTCAAAACATCTGGCACTGGTAGAACAGCCTCCTGCCAATTACATGAAGGCACTTTACTGGGATCGCATGAAATATCCTCAAACACACTGCAGAGACATAGGCGATTGGGAAGTGTCTGCTAGTGATACAATACGACTTTCGGCATAGTTATGGCATTTTCTATGTTTATCTAATACATGAAAATGAATATTTGTTCTTCGTTTGTCCGTTCATCTTATGTGAATTCATACACTATTCATCCAGTTAGGATGAAAGTTTGGTGAACTGTTGTGTGCACACCTACGGAGCTTTCTGATGGTGGTGGTGGGGGGTGGGGGGGGGGGGGTGTAGGTCTAAGATATCTCCCAATCTCCCATAGAGGTTGAGGAGGGGACGAAAAGCGGATGCCATAATTGGCAATTGATCCTAAATAACGAAAAGTGTGAGGTCATCCACGTGAGTGCTAAAAGGAAACCGTTAAACTTCGCTTACGCGATAAATCAGTCAAATCTAAAGCCCGTAAATTCACCTAAATACCTAGGAATTACAATTACGAACAATTTAAATTGGAAGGATCACGGAGAAAATGCTGTGGGGAAGGATAACCAGAGACTGCGTTTTATTGGCAGGACACTTAGAAAATGTAACAGGTCTACTAAAGAGATTGTCTACACTGCGCTTGTCCGTATTCTATTAGAACACTGCTGCGCGGTGTGGAATTCTTACTAGATAGGATTTACAGAGCACATCCAAAAAGTTCAAAGAAGGGCAGCACATTTTGTATCATCGCGAAATAGGAGAGTGCCACCAAAATGACACAGGATTAATGATGGACATAGTTAAAGCAAAGGAGTTTTTCGTTGCGGAGTAAACTCCCGAATTTTCTCCTCCGAATGCGAGGAATTTTGTTGACGCCGACCTACATAGGAAAAACGAGAACCATGATGAAATAAGGGAAAGCAGAACTCGCACGGGAAGGTATAGGTGTTCGTCCTTTCCGCACGCTGTAAGAGATTGAAATAATACAGAATTGTGAAGGTGGTTCGAGGAACCCTCTGCCAGGCACTGAAATATGATTTGCACAGTATCCATGTAGATGTAGAACAGCCTAATTCAAAAACAACTAAAACAATTTTATTGAGTTTTGTGTATACACTACTCAGTATTTGTATAGTTATTTCTTTAGAATTGTTATGGGCGTAGTATACCCCACTCGCCAAAGTGGAGAGAAGTCATGATGTGCAAAAACATTCGATAACGATCGGTATAAGTATTGAATCCACAGTTTTCAAGGTCGTTAGGTGCACTGGTGAAAGCCCAGATACATTTGAACTCCAGCGAGCAAGGGTGTGTGAGGCTGGAGTTCCGAAGACAGTGACCTGTCTAAACAGCTGAAGCAGTCTCGACCACACGTGGTACACGTATCACTCGAGAAATCTCTCCTGGCGCCCATGTGGCTAGGATTAGGACGAACAGGAGTGACATGAAAGCGTGACTCAGGAACCGAATCTGCTCATTCCACGTTTGACCGATTACTCGAAATTTTTAAAGTACCCGAGTCGCATTTAATCGATCTTTCTAATGCATCATCAGTAGAGGTTTTCTTTTCGACCAAGCAAATAGCAGTTATTCCGTAATACATTAACTACGTTTACTTTCGAGCGTGTTTTCTGTGGTACGGAATACGACATTTAGTTACTGGAAAGCCAGTGTTTGGACGATTATGGCGCTACGTAAAAACGGGACGCTGTATCGTGCTCTGCTTTTAAACTGCCGCACGATCTGGCCACTGTCTCTCGTAGCTGCACAAAGTCGTCCAACGCGACAACATTCGATCCCTTCCAAGAAAACTTACTCCTTTTATCACTCAGTTGGCCATTATCATTTAATCTGGTCTTTGCCGCGCGAAGTGGCTGTATGGTTTGAGGCGCCATGTCACGAACTTCGCGGCGCCTACCGCCAGATGGTCGAGTGCTTCCTCGATCATGGGTGTGTGTGGTGTTCTCAGAAAAAGTTAATTCAAGTAGTGTGTAACTTTATGGACCGATGGCCTCAGCAGTTTGGTGCCTTAGGAGTATCACACACACACACAAACACATACACAATCTATACTTTAAGACTGTTGCTTCTGCTGACTTTAAAGATGTTAAAATTGACTTGTTCACCATGTGTAGCCTAACAGAACTTATTGTTAACTTTAGAGAGACGTAAGCAACAGCTCGTGGGAGACCTTCTACGCCCACGTGTAGAAACTGTGAGGCCTTTCTTGAATGGGGCGACTGATTACACACGACCGTTCTATGTGAAAATAGGCTCACAGAGATACAAATTAAAGGAAAAGGGCTGCATGGCCCTGTTTGTGTGCTGCGTTTGAAAGTAGCTGGCAGGATGACGACTGAACCATTCCTGTCGGCCCTCAGAAGATTTGTTTCACGGCGGGGTAGGTGCCAAAATCTGTACCACGACAACGGAAAAAACTTCGTTGGAGCTAGTCGGAAACTTCGCGAGTTACAAGCTGCTGTGAGCAGTCATTATCAGGAGACACAGGTCTAAAACTTACTGCGTGAAGAAGGCAGCGACTTGCACTTCATTCCTCCTGCGTCACCAGACTTTGGCGGAATATGGGAAGCTTCAAGTACAACGATGGTAACCATATGTCCAATTTTCGAAGAATTGACAAACCTGACTTGCCAGATTGAGGCTTTCTTGAACTTTCGTCCTCTCACGCCAGTCTCGCGATCCCACTGATCCCGAAGCCCTCACCCTATGTCACTTCCTGATTGGAACCGCAATCACAAGCATCCGTCAGCCCCATCTAGGTATATTCAACCTGAGCTTGCTCACAAGGTGGGTACTACTGCAGCAAGGCTTCCAGTTCTTTTGGCGGTCCTTGTCATCTTGACTGCTTGCATCATCTGCAGCAGCAGGCGAAGTGGATGGTACCAAGTCAGAGCCGACCGAAGTGGCCGAGCGGTTCTAGGCGCTACAGTCTGGAACCGCGCGACCGCTATGGTCTCAGGTTCGAATCCTGCCTCGGGCATGGATGTGTGTGATGTCCTTAGGTTAGTTAGGTTTAAGTAGTTCTAAGTTCTAGGGGACTGATGACCTCGGAAGTTAAGTCCCATAGTGCTCAGAGCGATTTGAACCATTTTGAACCCAAGTCAGAATGTGCAACCTCGTGCATTGGCGATAGTAAGAGAAGAGAACCTGCCTCCTTCATCTTGGAAGCTGGCTGTCATTGAAGGAGTACACCCTGGAAGGGATGAAATTGTGCTAGTGGCAACAAGAAACCAATCTGCAAACCATGTCCTTTACCGAGTGACGTGATACAAAAGTGAACAGTGTATTTCTGTTTTTTCTTGTGTGTTTTCCTCCTTTATTCTTGTGTGTAATTTGGAACACAGTGTATTTCGTCATTTCTTTATGTTTAAATGTACGCTTTTTTATGTGATTGTGAGTTCTGGATACCAGTTACAAACCTGATTTAAGGACGCAATGTTGTGTGTATTTACCTGTGTCATTTTCTGTTATTTAGCAGGACTTGTGTTACTTGTACTATGCAGGAAAGAAATTAATATTTCTTCGGCGGCCGGTATGTTCGGTCGTTACATTTGACTCAGTCTCTGGACAGTGCTGCCCTCTCTGGAGGTGTTTGTACATGAGGAACAGCGGTCAGTGGGCCACCCCTCCAAGGACACCTAACAGTACACTCGTCCAGGCGAGGGAGAGATTTGGCAGTGGTGAATGGTTTGTCTGTAAAGCGGTTGTCCTTTGCTCATGGTGGAGCGCGCCATGTAAACGGCAAAATCTATATTTTGCTTGTTAACTTACCTATGAAGACCAATCGATTATCTCAACTGTCATGTTTCATTACAATCGGAATGGATTCCAATAGTTATACAGTCCACTTCAATTCATGATCCTCCGGTACATTTACGTGTTCGTCTGCTGACGCTAATAGTGATATTTATTTGTTGAATAAAGTGTATGCACGTCGCAGTTTGTAGCTAATTTGCGTTTATTTTTCATACAGTTCAATAATTGTCACGTTGTAGATATATTGTAATATCATTTGATGGGAGTAAAGTCGTTTACTATGGAAAAAATATGACTGACTTCATGAGTCACCTCGGTATTAATAAGTGAATCTTATTTGCGTGTTTGTGATCGGATTTCATTTAGCATGGCTGTGTAAAACTCAGCGGGGAGAACAGACACTGGGCAGATAGCTGTGAGGGTGGCAGGCTGCTCTGTGGGTAGTCCCGTGACGTCACAGCGCGCAGAGGGGCTTTCGCGGAGGGCGACCCCAGGGGACTTGTAAGGGACACTGTGCGACCGAGCTGCTATTGTAAGCGAGCGGTCGCCGACCTGCAGACGCAGAACGTGCCGGAATTCTCAACGAAACGGCTGTAGGGAAATACGGGCACAGAAGCCACACAATGAATGCCGGTGGTCAGTTGGCGCCGACTTCGCGAGACCGCGAACACTTGAGACAGTGCAGCAGCCACCTGGAACGTGCCAGGCGGCGCACGGAGCACCGGCGGCTTCAGCTGTTAGCTCGCCTGCAGAATCGCCAACTCACTTTCTGTACTTTTAAACGCAGTGGTTTCCAATTTGCAAATTGGTATAAAGTGATAGGAGACGGAAGTTTTTTCCACCAAGTTCCGCGGCAGAAGCTTAATTTGCGTTTCTGGTCGACTGGAGCCTTTAAAGTGAGGAAAGTGGGATTACGATGCGGATGTACTGACAAGGGAACCTTCCCATCGCACACCAATTAGATTTAGTTATAAGTTGGCACAGTGAATAGGCCCTGAAAAACTGAACACAGATCAATCGAGAAAACAGGAAGAAGTTGTGTGGAACTATGGAAAAAATAAGTAAAATATACAAACAGAGTAGTCCATGGTCAAGATAGGCAACATCAAGGAGAATCTGAGCTGAGGATTGCCATGGTCCCGTGGTTAGCTTGAGCAGCTGAGGAGCGTGAGGTCCTGCGTTCAAGTCTTCCCTCGAGTGAAAAGTTTATTTTCGCAAAGTTGTGATCTATCCGTTCGCTCATTGACGTCTCTATTCACTGTAATAAGTTTAGTGACTGTGTTTTGCGACCGCACCGCAAAACCGTGCAATTAATAGACGAAAGGACGTGCCTTTCCAATGGGAACCGAAAACATTTGATCGCAAGGTCATAGGTCAACCGATTTCTCCACAGGAAAACACGTCTGATATATTCTATACGACACTGGTGCAGGTATGTGCGTCACATGACAGGAATATGTTGTCGACCCACCTAACTTGTACACTTGGCGTATGGGTAAAAAGATTCTTCTACCTTGCCCGATTTAGGTTTTCTTGTGGAGGTGATAATTACTCCCAAAAAAGTGATGAAAACATAAGAGTTTGTCACATAAACTGCAACAAATGAATCCAACAGTTTCACAGTCGCACACTTTTCCCTGTACTCTGTCAAAACATATGTTTTTAACGTTTTCAAATTTTTCCGTATGTAGGCCGTCAAATCCTGCATATGTCCAAGCAAATCTGAACATGTCCTGGAATTTTGGAGAGCGAAGTGCCTGAACTTTGACAAGTGTCTGAAAACAAAAAATTAAACTTTTCGCTCGTAGGAAGACTTGAAATAAGGACCTCTCGTTCCGCAGGTGCTCACGCTAATCACGGGACCACGGCGCTCCTCAGTTCAGTGTATCCTTTATTTTGCCTATGTTGCGCATGGAGAACTCAGTTTGTATATTTTGCTTTTCTTTCATAGTTCCACACAACTTCTTCCTGTTTTCTCGATTGATCTGTGTTCAGTTTTTCAAGGCATATCCACTGTGGCAACTTATAACTAAATCTCAGGGGGGTGCGATGGGGAGGTTGCCTTGTGAGACTACGGTTTGAGCACCGTTGCTTAGGGGACAGGGAACAGATGTGATTTGGAGATTGGCAGTATTTACAGACCGACACACTTACTTGAGCTCTGTTTGGGTCTCCGGGCGCGACAAAACTCCTGTTTCAGGTGTTAAGAAGCGCACTTGACTTTGTCATTCGTTTAAGGCGGATCTGAGTTTCGCCTTTTGGTTGGGAGTACTTGTTTTGCATCTGGCAAAACACTTATCAGGGTGCACTCTTTCTTTGTTGTACGTTTTCGTTGAAGACGTTGCTGAATACAGACTTCGGCCGGGGATTCATGTACACTGAAGCACAAACAAACTGTTATACAGATTCGTATTCAAATACAGAGATATGTAAACAGGCAGAACACGGCGCTGAGGTCGGAAATGTCTATATAAGACAAATGTGTTTCCCGCAGGTGTTAGATCGGCTACTGCATCTTCTATGGCATATTATCAAGATTTAAGTGAGTTTGAACGTGGTGTTATAGTCGGTGCACAAGAGATGAGACACAGCATCTCTGAGGTAGCGATGAGGTGGGGATTTTCCCGTACGACCATTTCACGAGTGTACCGTGAGTATCAAGAATCCTGTAAAACATCAACTACCCGACATTGCTGCTGCCGGAAAAAGATCCTGGAAGAACGGGACCAACGACGACTCAAGAGAATCATCTGACGTGACACAAGTGGAGCCCTTGCGCTGACTGCTGCAGATTTCAATGCTTGGCCACGTATGTAGATCGGTGCATTTATAGAGAGCCGAGTGTATTTGAAGTTTCAAATCAATTAGCGTGAACCAGCTCGCAAAATTCTGTAGTGTATGATCTAAGTTTGCTTCACAGTTACTTTTGTTGTCATTACAGACGCCGGAGAACACTTGAAATGAATACACAACATTCGATTTATTCCTAATAATTTGCGACACTTCAAATACTTGAAATACTGAGGTCATGAGGAATGTATAACTAACTGAAATACAATTTGCTGTCTTACCAAGGAATTGTTCTGCTTATTTGCTTATTGTTTCCTTTCTTTCAGTGCATGCCATCTATGTTATATGATTTACATACATTTACGTATTAAGTCTGAAGTCGTATATTTTCTGTCGTATGGATTCTGTGCCCAGAGATGTTAATAGTTTTGCAGAATCAGAGGACCGACTAGATGAACGAGTAGGAAACGATGATAGCTGGTGTGAAACTTTCTGGAAATCAAACGTATCAAAATGAGGAACAGAACGTCCCAAGAACTAATAGTGGAAAACGTGTGTGAATGCGGTGCAAAGAACGGCCGATTTCAAGCGACTGAAGTTGTACAGAGTCTGCAACCGATTTGTAAACATAGAGAAATGGGCATGTGAAATATAAATGTCGTGAAAATGTGGCTTTTAAAGTAAGAAACGTCTGTGAATGCATAAAACATCTGATTACTGTGTGCCAATTTACTGTTTAATGAAGGATCTCGTCACTACGGTAATATATTAGGTGCTGCGATTAAATATTGGAAGTCCAGTATTGTAAATAAGCTGAAAATTTTGTCCAACCCTGATTTTGCCCCGTCTCCGAATTTATTGGCGCTTTTTGGGAAAATCGTACATCAAGCCAATTTTCCTAGAAGAGCGTCAGTACTGATTTTAATGCTATGTAATTCTTCTGCTTATTTCGCTATAAACAAGGATGGTCGTACTTTACTTATGTGTCTCAGCCTGTACTTCTTTGCAGATTACTGTCTGTCTGCGAGCATTAGGCAGAGATCTCTCACTTCCAGGAACTGCAGTGACGCTGTAGTTCTGAAAATAGCTAAGTCGGTCTCAAAGGAAGCGCCTTGAGTCTCAGATTGCTGGAAATGCGCTGCCTCCATCCCGTCTGTATGTCGAGTGTAAAAAGAGCTGACGGCTCTTCAAGGTTGAAGGGCGTAACATAACACTCAGAGGACTCATCGCACCACTTTGTCCTAAATAACCCGTGAGTTCAAGGAGGATAAGCAGCATTACAAAGAAATCAAGGCTAAATATGAGTGCTACTTCTCCAGAGTTTCAGTTACCTTGACTGGAGTTTGTGGGTGAATACTGTAGTTAGTGCACATGACAACTGCTTTTCGTGCATTTGCCACAACATTGTTAAATAGAGCTAGAAAATAGATTATTTTCTTAATGCAGCGAAAGCACTGCGTTATTATATCTTACCGAATTTGTAGACAGCGGCGTGTCAGACTCCGAACTTCTCCTTTCTCATCTCCGTCCTCGTTCTTCGAACGCCACTTTCTTCTTCGCTGTTTTTCTTTTTTTTTTTCATGCTAGCTATTTAGAAGGGTCTGTTTTTGTAGATATTCATTTCTTCTCCTATTATTTTCGTCCACCATTTCATTTGCACTGAATATTTTCAGTTTCTTTTCTGTTGTGTCTAGGAATCCTGCATACTCAGTTCGCTAGACAAACTGTGGTGTCACCGCCAGACACCACACTTGCTACGTAGGTGGTAGCCTTTGAGTCGGCCGCGGTCCGTTAGTATACGTCGGACCCGCGTGTCGCCACTATCAGTGATTGCAGACCGATTGCCGCCACATGGCAGGTCTAGAGAGACTTCCTAGCACTCGCCCAGTTGTATAACCGACTTTGCTAACGATGGTTCACTGACAAAATACGCTCTCATGTGCCGAGACGATAGTTTAGCATAGCCTTCAGCTACGTCATTTGCTACGATCTAGCAAGGCGCCATATTCAGTTACTATTGATATTGTGAATCATGTACCGTCAAGTTTGCGTTCGTCATTAATGGTTTAAAGTATTCCACCAGCTACGTCCGTTTTTCTAAATTATAATTTCCTTGTCCTGTTCCAGACCTCACGCCAGCCTGCGTGAGCTAAAACACGAGCATTTCGGCCTCCTCTAGTAACACGGTGTTGGCTCTCCTCACCACAACACAAACAATCAAACAACAAGTGTCAACGAGTTTTATTACAGCAGGACAAGTACAAATACAGAACTCTGATCTGAGAATTCTTGTAGTCCTTTGTACACGATCATTCATAAGTGCAATTAAACAGGTGTGTCGCAACGAAAGGGCGACATACAAAAAATCAGTCTTCTCCAGAATAGACAAACACAAGTAACACTTCTGGTCGTAACAACTGCTACTAACAAAAGTCTGTCAACTGAACTGCAGTGACTGCTAACCTCTAACTGTGCTACGTAGGGATTGCTGATGAAGAGGCTACGATGCGTCGGCTAACGAAGTTGTTAATGTTGAACCTTTTGTCGAAGTGGACTGCCACCAGTCGCGCGCGGCGCTTATGTCGTCTTCACCTAGCGGCCGCTGCTGTCGCGTTGTCGTCTTGGAAAGGGGTCAGTCAGGGTGCGATTGGCTGACATAATCTCACAGCCTACTCTTCTCTTTAGCTCCCGACTGGCGTGCCGGCTATGACTTTGCGCCGTAACAATTTCTGCCTGTTGTTGACATTTCTTTGAGAACTTACCTCCGTCTTCTGAGCGTGCATTTCTTGCTTCTTGCTCATCACTCATGATTCACCTCCACATACTGGGACAGTAGTAAAAAATTTTAAACTTGTACATTTCAGAGTTTAATATTTTTAGATATATGCTGACTGTTCTGCAAATGTTACTGAACTTGTTCCTTTTTATGTACTTCTTTATCATAACCGTCAAGACAGCCAAGATATCGCAAATCTTTGGTCTATTTTGTTACTTTATTGCTAACGACACTTTTAGTCCGAGAAGGGTGTTTGCTTAAAAAGCCATTCTTTCTTTTATTTGTCCCGAAATTTTCACCAGTTTAAAAAATGTTTAAAATGGCTCTGAGCACTATGGGACTTAATTTCTGAGGTCATCAGTCCCCTAGAACTTAGAACTTCTTAAACCTAACTAACCAAAGGACATCACACACATCCATGCCCGAGGCAGGATTCGAACCTGAAACTGTAGCGGTCGCGCGGTTCCAGACTACAGCGACTACAACCGGCTCACCGGTATAAGTTTTACTAAAATCTCACCATTACGCGTTTAGGGATATCCGACATCCTCTTCATAAGATGCCAAAAACTCCTAACAGACATTGTCAGAATGGAAAGTAAGTGACTGTTGTACTGGTTTCACAGCGTTGAAGCTCACGCTAATCACTGTCTTCAGGGCTGTACTCTTTCTTATGAGTCCCGGCTGACGAGAGCGGACGCGGCTGCTCTGTTAACTGGCGAGTCTGTCGCTGCGCGTTCGTCCAGAGACAAGACTAACGACGACAGACACGGGTGCTTTCAGAAGTCGTTTGGGCACGGCCTCAACTCGCGAAGCCACCGTGCTTGTCTGGGAGATGACACGTGGTACTGTTCCTGCCAGCATTAAGGAGAGGTGGCGCAATGGACGCCAAAAAACACGATGGGGAACAGAGGGCTCACTCAGCTGAGCAGTCTCCCGGTAACTCCAGTGGGAAAAGAGGAACCGAAAGTCGAGTACCACGGTCAACAATGCAGGACCGCATTCAAAAAGGTTTGAAAACGAAATGGTGTAGTCTGATGTTTACGAACTAATTATCTGCTTATGACGCACGGAGCAGCGGACTCCATCCCACTGTTCTTTGTCGGCACAGGTTCCAAATGCCCTGTTTCGCGCAAGTGTGTTACTTTTTGATGAATTTGAATCTTCATTAAATGGACTAGTGTAAGTAGGCTCTTAAGGTTTTTATGTTGGTAACGCTATGTAGCGCTCTATAAGAAAATCAGTGACTCTGCTGTGGGTTTGCTCTGTTGTGGCCCATTACCTGTCTGCATCTCAAGAGTCAGCACTGTCTTCCCGTTGAAAGGACAATACTAGTTCTTCAACATTGCATGGAAATCCACTACTTCCGTGTGCATTTTCTTTTATTGCTCAGACTTTGAGAAAAACACTGCAATTTTACTGCTACGAACACCCACCCCTGTCTTTATGTGGTCTGTGAGAAAATCTTTGCTTTCGACCAACAGTATATCAATAAGGGTGTGCATTTGATTTCTTTGTTATTGTAATTATGAATATTTTTTTCAAATCTGTATTGGCCACTGCCCAAAACAATTTGTAAAATTTTTTGTGGGCAGGATGGGGGCTATGTAAGTAGGCTGTTTAGGTTTTTATGTTGGTAACGCCACGTAGATCTCTGTATGAAAATCACTGGCTGTGCTGTGTGAAGTATGTGGGTGGTTGGCATTGTTGGAATAGTCGCTATTGCAGTGTTGGGCTGTTGGCTGTTAATAGCGCGTACCGTTGCGTAGTTGGTGGTGAGCCGCCAGCAGTGGTAGATGTGGGGAGTGAGATAGCGGAGTTTTGAGAGTGGATGATCTGGATGTGTGTCCATCAGAGAGAGTAAATTTGAAAGACTGGATGTAATGAACTGAGATATATATATATAGGGGCATTCTTTTGTAGGGATTATTGAAAGTCAGATTGCGTTGCGCTAAAAATATTGTGTGTCAGTTTATTGATGATCAGAATAAGTAAAGAGAGAAATGTCTGAGCACGTTCAGTTTTGCTCAGCTGTTTGAAAATCAAATAACGTAAGTGGTTTACCAGCACAGTAATTCATGAATTTTTCAAAGGGGATGTTTCAGGAGTTGGAAAGGAGCCTGCCTCTCGTCGTGACATCAGCCGAGATGTCATTACGCTACCTGTTGGGGCCTTATCTTCATTAAAATGTACAGGAATGGGAAATCTGATTTGGAGGAATTGCAAACATGGTTAATACCTCAGCTAGAAACCGAGGGAGTCAAAATCATGTCTAGCTACAGTAGGACGGAGTTCCAGTACAGTTTGCTATTCAGGGGCCGGTGCGTGACTTACTTGATTAGCAATTTCGAGGCCGATGGATTACTTGTGGTTCCACGACACGCCCTACTGAAATGACTACCACAATGCGCATACCTTAACACGCTAGACACTTCGTTGGGTGAAATAATTTAGCCCCATGTGGCTCAAGTCACTGCAACACTGACGAAGAATTCTGCAAACGTCTTGAGAAAGCCTTTCGAAGCATATCGCCCGAGATGTTCCACAAAAAGTCAGGTATGAAAACACCCGATAGTGCATACATGGAATTTCTGGTTCAAACGGCTCTGAGAACTATGGGACTTAACTTCTGAGGTCATCAGCCCCCTAGAACTTAAAACTACTTAAACCTAACTAATCTAAGGACATCACACACATCCATGTCCGAGGCAGGATTCGAACCTGCGCCTGTAGCGGTCTCGTGGATCCAGACTGTAGTGCCTAGAACCGCTCAGCCACATCGGCTGGCCCGTGGAAGTACTCTAACAAAATAGAAACAGTATACTGTTTTCACTTAAGGTTAAGGGAACTTCTCGGGCAACCTGCAAAAATGGCTTGCGAGGTGACGGGGCTAGCAGTGTATTTAACACTAAATTCTTCTAGAATCTTCATATATAAATGATGCTCTAAGCCTCCCCTATTCTAACTCCGACTTTTGATGTTGCTCATGGAGTAAAAAGAAACGCGAACTAACTGTAATCGACCTTGCAAGTGGAGTAGAAAAGAGTTTGACACATGCAATAATTTAATTTGATAAATATGTTAAATAAAGGAAAGTTTCATTAACGTAATGAGAAATGAAAGGGTTGCTCTACCGATTAACAGAAAGACAGTTCTGTCCAAAATAACAATATGATTTATTATGAGTAAACTCAAAATAATAAACAAAACACATGAAACTTTTACAATACATCAAATTGGATACTAAAATGAATGCTGTGAAGGTGAACTTGTCCCTAAACTAGATTGTGACATTTATGACGAAGTGGTATGTGGAGTCAATTCCTTGCAACTCAAGTCTTAAGAGAGACACTCACCCAACCTAACAGTAATTGTTGCTACAGTAGTTAGAACTCAGGCAATGGACATCCAAGACAGAACCACGTAAGAAAAGACGGGAACAGGCTTGCTATGCTGAGCTCTGGTAATCACAGAACAATTTCCTTAATCTGCCGCAACTGCGGACGTACATTACCAAGCTGTCTTCTTAACTGCAAGGACACGATCTGGCGTACCGGAGGCGATGGCTGTTTGCTTCGACATCCCGTCGTGAGGATGATAATGTCGTGAGTATAGACCGAAGTAAATTATCCTGGTCTGGTTGTTCCAGACTAAAGACTTCCTAGCAATACAAATGCGCCTCTGAGGGAGACGAAGAAGGCTCGCCACACGATCACTGACGGTACAGCGATTGATTTTAACAAGCGAAATCACACAGTAGCTCCGATACAGTCAACTCTAGCCAAAACTGTTCAAGACAGACAACAAAGGGCGCTTGTACTCAGAACGCTCAATTGCCAACTGTACTAGGAAAGTTATGTTGAAGTCGAAACTTCAGCAACTTCGTCAAACAGTTACAATTAAATGAAAGTATATTAGACAGCCAACAGAAGGCAAGCTGTCCAGAGCAGCGAGAGCTCAGTCTTATAACCTACTCTCACCGAAAGGCGAGAGCTGACTCCTCTCAAGAGCACCCGTACAAGCCGAACCCAGAACATTCCTGCCCCCACGACAGTGGCCGTAGTTAAACGTTCCAATGAGCAACTCGAAAACCGGCGGAAAATTCCACTCTATTGCTGAAGCACTACCATTTCACCAATGGAGATTCTTGGCGCCAATTTCTGCTCCGATTTTGCTACGTCCTCAGCAAGCCAATCACTTTTATGATTTTGCAAAAAACGCGGGAATTTGCCAGCCAAGACTGCCTGGGAACACAAGTCATTCCCACACCTCGCTGGTAGCCCGCCAGAAAGTGTTTTCGCTAAGTTTCTGCGAAGTAATGGAATCTCTAGCCCAGCCGCTCCTTCAGGCCCCTGCGAGCGTGTCTCCGCCGCTCTTATGACAATGTCAGCGTCTGGAGAGCATTCACTCGACTGCCTCACACCTGTTGGCTTAAGCCTTTCAAGATCAGCAGAGCCCGCCTGTCACCGGACCACCCGGTGACGAGAGACGCGGGAAGTCTGCGTGGGAAGGAATAGCGACTTTTCACTGCATGCAATTAGAGAGGAAGATCGAATTACTCAGACTGAAATAGAAATGTGAGAGGGGGCGCATGCCACTTCTCAAGGTGATGATGTATCTCATGGTAATACAATGAGAAAGAAAATGTTACATACTATTGATTTTCTCATGTCCTTCAGGTTTAATTCTTTAATTTTCAATATAAGCTGATAAGCCAAAGGATTATGACTGCTTCCACATCGGTTACCTCCTGGTGCCGTTACGGGCATGTGACACAGTAACAAAAGCAAAGCAGGCAGGGACGAGGGCTCACACTAGCTACGAAATGGGCTACAAATGGGGATATCCACTGAGGTAAGCGACCTGTGAACGAATACGTGGGAAATGATGAAGCTGGTCGAATGTCGTGAAAATTTACGGAAAGAGCTGAAGGACACTGAAACTACCGTTAGCCGCTAAACGACTAGACGTCGGTGACTCTTCACAAAACGTGCAGTTCGAAGGTTTGTCTGCTCTGTAAGGTAGGGTAGATGGTGATCTGTGGCATTTCTGCCGGAAGAGCACAATGCTGGTGAATGCACAAGTGTTTCGGGGCGCACCGTTCAGCATTGATTGTTCAGCATGCAGGTACGCAGCGCACCACCCATACGTGTTCACATGTTGATTCAACGAAATCATCAGTTACGATTGCACAGGGTACGGGACCATCGGTGATCGACCGTCGATTACCCCTAGGACGCCCAAGCCTTTTTTTCTAACTTGGATGCCTAAGGGGGGGGTTCGGTGAGCCCACAGGTATTAAATAAGTTTACTGACGAAAAATTACAACTTTCAAAGTATGTACTTTAACTAAGGCATTCGTTTATAAATGTTGTTAATTGTTATAAAAATTGGATTGAGTGAATAAAAAATTCACATATTACAACACAAGATACAGATGTGTTCATATACAATAGACTACTCTGAGTCCTCAACTTCAAGGCAAGAGACACACTTCACAAATTTTTCTGAATGTGTGCTACGCACATGTTTATTCCACTGTCCACAATACTGTTTTGATTTACTTAGATTGTTGTACTTTTGCTTCTTTGTTTTAGCTTCTCTTACACAAATATGACACCGACCTTTCCCTGCAGGAGGCTGACGTGCTTCTGTTGTCACTTCTTTGATTTTCTTTTGTAGAATGTTCTCAATTGATTGAACAATTCGGTTTCATCACCCTCTTGCATTGGCACTTCCTTTTTCTACCTGCAATTTCACTAGTTCCATCCCAGCTTGAAGAAGATAAAGTTTCCATTTGTTGCGTTTCTTTTCATTCCATCTTGGATGTTGCTGGATGAATATGATGGTTGCATTGATAGCACAAACGTCGACGAGAGAGTGAAATACAGATAGAGTACACCTCTTTGTTCCCCTCTTGCAGTTGTACATACGCGCCATTTGATCAATGGTATCAATTCCACCTTTAGTGGAATTATAATATGCATTTATCTCGGTTGTATTCTTCTCTCCTCCAACAGTGCCTTTATCTTGGTGCATTGTTGGCAACATCAGTACGTTCTTACTTAGTTTCGTTTTTGCTGTGTAGGACACCAAAGTTACTGTAGGCCTACGTGTTGGAAACTGCACCAACTCACTGCAAGTTTACAAGATAAATAACAGCAGACTGACATCAACAATCACTTCCTCTGAAAGTAAACCGATTGTTGTGAATATCAAGAAAACCAACCAACAAGAAAGTAACTTGCATTGTTGTGGAGATGAGAAATACGAAATCGTACTACGGGAAATTTTCTATAGCATGGAAGCCTAAGGGGGGGAGGGTTTGTTGGACCCACAATAAATTTATTTTTTCTTTCAAAGCAGGAATTTTCTATAAAATATATTGACACTAACGTTTCATAAAATAGCCGACAAACAATAACTCAAAGGGAATATGTATTATGAAAGTAACTTGGTCAAAAACAGGGGACATAAAAAAATTGTGGGTTCAACGAACCCACCTAGGGTTAATGGAAACGTTTCGGCTCTTCGGGTGGATCACATTTTTGCTACACTAGGTCGATATTAGTTTCCACAAATGGCGGGACCTGTGCTAGTAATCGAAGATACGCTGATACCTGCAAACCACTTGCATCTCTTCATGCTTTACGTTTTCCCCGATGGCGATGTCATCTTTTAGGAGTATAATTGTCCATGTCTCGGAGCTGGAAGCTTGCTGCGGTGGCTTGTGGAGCATTATAGTGAACTCAAATTGATGTCTCGGCGACCAAAGTCGCCTGATATTAATTCTGTGGGCCAGCATCACCGAGCGTGCATCTGCGGCCTGTTGGATACGTGAATTACTTGACCTGTGCGTAGACATCTTATGCCACACATATCCACAAAGCTACCAATAAACTGACGGACCCTTGATACGCAAAATCATTTATGTATTTCGTTCCGAAGACGCACAAACAAGATATTAAGCAGGTGGTTATAATGTTTTGGTTCATCGATGCACACTTTTGAAGTAAAAAGAAGTCACTACTTTGCAACCGCAAAGTAGTGACTTATTTTTACGAACAATTTCTCTTTTCATTAACTCAACTATAATAATATTAAGATGAACATATTTTTAGAAACTCGTTATCTGGTATTACCGAGAAGATGAAACTAGAGGAATGTACATTCTAAAGACAGTTTAAGCATTGGTGCGAATGTTGAACACAAAGAAGGAAGTAAAAGACGATAAAGAGAAGTACATCAGAAATATAGTATGAAGGAGATGTGTAATTAAAGAAAATTATTGTGTTTCATACAAATGTTTATGAAACAATTGATACGTGTATCAGTGTGGACTAGTGGTCAAACCCTGAAGATAAGTTTTGGAGACAGTAATTCGTATTAGTTTTTGTAATGTTCTATGACTGTAAGGTCATTATCCAAAATATCAGAAGGAGAAATAATACCGATTGGTTTTAATTAAATTGACGGTATTCTGAGTGCTGCAGTGCGGGATGCATAGATTTCAGGATACTGCGACATCGCAGCTATTTTTCACTAATCGGTGCAGCTGCGGAATTTCTGTAAAAAAGCAGTAGTCCTACTTCTTACCAAAAGTTGAAAATATGGTTCTGTAAACAGCCATAATGTGCAATGTTTGCTGCTTTGATGTCACTATGCTCTTTGTCGTTTGGTGACACGTGTAGATTTCTTTTGTAACGTGACTTTTGGTGTAAAATTTTAAGATGATTGAAGTTATCCGTACGAAACAGAATGGCTATTGAGAAGAAAGACCCTGCACTGCCGGTAATGCTGTTTTATGAGAAGGGCAGCCATAGCAGCACTGCATTTCGGAAATATCAGCAAGAGAAACAATTGAAAAGAGGCGCCATGTCATAACCGGCTAAATAATATGACCAAGAACTTTGAAGAAACAGGTGTATCGAGTGGTGCAGCAAGGAGGAGGAGGCGACCCACCCCCATGGCAGTTTTTGGTGACGCTCCTGTAGCTGTAGCCTCAAATTCTGCAGCCAGTCTCTCCCGTGGTGAAGAGTTCAAAAGATTTTGCGGCGCATTTTACGCTGGTATCCCTACGAGACTGAGAGCGTGCACAAATGAAGCCCTAAGATAGGCTGCATAGCAATGACTACGTTTGTTGCCACGCATGGAAAGGAATGACGTATTAAGGGGGAATATTCTTTGGACGGGGGAGACACTGTAAGTAGGCTGTTTAGGTTTTTTGCATTGGTAACGCCGCCGCCACGTAGCGCTCTGTATGAAAAATCACTGGCTGTGCCGCGTGCAGTCTGTGGCTGGTTTGAATTGTTGTCTGCCATTGTAGTGTTGGGCAGCGGCAGCTGGATGCTAACAGCGTGGAGCGTTGCGCAGTTGGAGGTGAGCCGCCAGCAGTGGTGGATGTGGGGAGAGAGATGGCAGAGTTTTGAGAGTGGATGATCTGGATGTGTGTCCATCAGAGAGAGTAAATCTGAAAGACTGGATGTCATGAACTGATATTCTTTTGGAGGGATTATTGAAAGTCAGATTGCGTTGCGCTAAAAATATTGTGTGTCAGTTTATTGATGATCAGAATAAGTAAAGAGAAAAATGTCTGAGCACGTTCAGTTTTGCTCAGCTGTTTGAAAATCAAATAACGTAAGTGGTTTACCAGCACAGTAATTCATGAATTGAAATTTGTAAGAATGGATGTCATGAACTGATATATATTATGACTATTAAGGTAAATACATTGTTTGTTCTCTATCAAAATCTTTCATTTGCTAACTGTTAATGACTTCCGAAGTTTGAATCTTTTAGTTAGCTGGCAGTAGTGGCACTCGCTGTATTGCAGTAGCTTGAGTAACGAAGATTTTTGTGAGGTAAGTGATTTGTGAAACATATAGGTTAATGTTAGTCAGGGCCATTCTCTTGTAGGGATTACTGAAAGTCAGATTGCGTTGCGCTAAAAAAAAATATTGTGTGTCAGTTTAAGCACAGTCGTGTATAATTTTTCTAAGGGGAAGTTTCAACACTCTGCACAGTGCCGTAACTGTCGCACATGGGGTTCTCCTCCGTCACAAGTTGGGTAGAACACTCACTGCACTTAGCTTATGTGACTCTGTGGTGCGGTTTCACATGCTCCTTCATTCTGTGCCTGCTTTTCTCCAAGGAGATGACATACTGGGGGCCTGTTCGGTGTAAAGTGACAGAACGTTGTACGTGCAAGATGTGATTCCAGCTATGGAAGAATGCAAGGGTGTCCACGCCACTACTTTGATGCAAGATAGAGCGACACTACATGCCGCTTGCCAAGTGAAAAATTTGCCCCGAGAAATCGTCGGTATATGTGTGACGTTCCAGATCCTCTGACCTAAAGCAATGTGCCTTCTGGTTGTGGCCATATCTGGAAAGATCGTGTCTATCAGGGACGCGTTTGGATTACTCCTGATCTGAAGAAGAGGACAGGACGACATATCACTCTGATTGCATTGGACATGCTGGATATGATGGATCTACACCACATTATGACTGCTTAAAGCGCCATATTTTCATCTGGTGGCAGATATTTTTTTCAGCATACTCCAGTAACTCGCGAATTAAGGAGGTTCACAGGAGGATCGAAGAGGAAAGGAATATATGGAAATTCGGACTAACGAAAGGGGTAGGATTATAGGATATGTGATAAGACGTCATAGAACAGCTCGCATGCTGCTAGAGGTAGCCAGAGAGGGGAAAAAGTATAGGGGAAGGGAAGATTTATACAGAAAACAGGTCACGACGTTGAGCGTAGATGCTGCCTGGAGAGGGAGAGCGTTCTTTTGTGTTTAGAGGTAACGAAAAAGTTGTGGCCAGCGGTGCTCGCACTTTAGCGTAGGCACGAAACTCTCGTATCGGTCTCGCGCCGCGCCGCCTGCAGCTGCCGCCAGAGTGCTCGTCCTGTCACCGCGGTGACAAACGACTGTGTTTAGCGGCGAATCCATTTTTCATGGCCTTCCCACTTTTTTAAATAACCGCAGGCGCGGATTGCATTTGCAAATATGTGACGCTGAAACCGCTTCCTGCAATTCATCTCTGCATTTGCGTTACGGGTTCCGAGCTACCACAATGGGTACACTTCCCATTCTCATTTTTCGTGTGTCGTATACCTTTCGGTAATTGTGTCGTCGCTTGTTCCTCAATGCCAGGGGTCAATATTGGCTTTTACTGTGATCGTCCGTTTCATTTCACCTGGAAGAACCAGAGGTTATCGCCTGAAACAAATTGAACTGTATTCTCGACAGTATCGAAACGATACCACTGAACTATCAGACCTTTTGACCAACGAAGATCATAAGATCGGCTTCTGTTTACTCTTCATTCTTGACTTTACTTGAGTCTTTCAGCACCATTTTAAGTTCTCGTTTCCTTTCCTGTTTCCAAACACCTCTAGATTTCAATCTATTGCATTCCCAACTTAGTAACGTCTTTCTTATGATAGATTACAGTTATAAGTTGCAAATAAATTTTAATATCTACGACAAATTAATTTGTCGTTTTCAGAAGACTACAAAACTAGGAACATTGTAAATCTTTAGACTTTTACTACACATAAGATAAAAAGTGTATTATAGAAACTTACTTACTTTAGCAGTCAGTTACTATCTTCCTCATAGAAGTATAATGCCATGGTATGTTAAGAAATTTAGAAATTTTGTGTGACTATTTTAAACACTGTGACTTCGTAGCCGCCCATGGACGCCGATGAGCCGGGCAGCGAAGCCCTTTCGTTATAATATAGAAATACATGGCGCAGCCTGTCAAATGCACTCTCAAAATCTACGGCTACGCTCGCCGCACGAAGTCTACACGCCTCTGCCAGGACAATTACGTCACGACAGTCTCCAGTGGCTGTCTGGACCTTAATTGTGCCACCAGGCGTAGTTTGCTCGGTGGAGAGGACACGTGATAAGAGGGGTGTGCAGCGCGCGCCAATAACCGCCTTAAAATCTTGTAATGAGTATTTAACAAGGCGATAGGACGGTAGTGGTCCGTAGTAATTCCAGGTGTCGGTTTATGAACGAGAACAATAATGCCGTAGACACAGCAGCTGCACACATGATTAGTTCATTTGAATCTCCGTCCATAGTGTAGACATGAGATCACGAAACGTGCTACAAACTTCGACGCCTAGAGACTTGCCCAGCGCACCCCTAAGTATAGCGACAGTGACCTGCTAGGAGATAAGCGGTTCCATTACTGTAATCCCTCCTCAAATGTGAGGGCGCGTGGAACGCCCACGACGACAGGATCGGTCCAAGACGGCCCTATCATCGACACCGTAGACGTGGCCGTAATGTTCGTCAAAGTTGTCGAGTATGTCCGCTTCGCCGTTGCCCCGCTGTTCACGACAATCCAAGAGTTCTGTGACTAAGCATTGTCTGTGGTGTCTGCGATCGTGTACAGTATGATGCATGGAGGGATTCTCGCGCCACATCGCATCAGGTTTGCACGCACGCACCACAGTCCTCTGTAGTTTCCGGTGGCGGAGCATCGGTTTGGCACCTTCCACTCACCAGTTAGTCACTGATGCATAGGACTGAAGACACCATTAACATCTTGTCCACATCTCAGTGATACGTCGGCAACAATCAGGATGTTACAGATGCTGAGTGGCCGACTCCTCCAAACCTCCTGACAGTCAAGGGGCAGTCTACACATAGTCAGAGAACACCAGCGTTCAACATCAAGCACCGCATCAACCAGCCCATGGGTCGGTCTAGCCGAGTAGCCCAATGGCTTGCGTGAAACGTGAAGCCCAGGTCGTCTGTCAAGTATCCCGTAGAGCTGGATTGGGATCAATGAAACCCAGCTCCTGGCACGGTGTAAAATTCCGCTACTGATTTGGTCGGCCGAGTACGCATTTAAGTTCACGTCGAGCTAAGAAGTAGTAGTATGGTATTTTTCCTTACGGCAGGTCTTGTCATGAGCTAAGCCTCTTCCACTTTTGTCTGTCCATAGCCAGTCTTTTCATTCAGACCTGAGCCTAAGACCTAAGGGGGCAATCTCTTTGGCATAAAATGGTGCCCTTCCATGCCGACGTCCGGTACTAGAAGTGCATAGACATAATGACACGCGTGGCGTGAATCGTAAACGCTGTACCCCTGACAGACGGGAGATACATAATATCGGCAATCAGGATGCCTTCGAGTGCTTACACGGCCATCTATCGAGTCATCAGTTTTCTGATTGGTTTGATGCGTCTCGCCACGAATTTCTCTCCTGTGCCAACCTCCTTACCTCAGAGTAGTAATTATCTGCTGCATGTATTCCAATATCTTTTTCTACACCTTTTGGTCTCTACAGCTCACTCTAGTACAATGGAAGTCATTCCCTGATGTCTTAACAGGTGGCCTATCACCCTGTCACTTCACCTTGGCCGCACGGCATTAGCCGAGCGGTCTAAGCCGCTGCAGTCATGGACTGTGCGGCTGGTCCCGGCGGAGGTTCGAGTCCTCCCCCGGACATGGGTGTGTGTGTTTGTCCTTAGGATAATTTAGCTTAAGTAGTGTGTAAGCTTAGGGACTGATGACCTTAGCAATTAAGTCGGATAAGATTTCACACACATTTTTTAACACTTTGTCAGTGTTTTCCACATATTCCTTTCTCCTCCGGATCTACGCAGAACATCCTGAATGCTTACCTTATCAGACCATCTAATTTTCAAAATTCTTCTATAGGAGAACATCTCAGAGACTTAGATTGTCGACTGATCCGCTTTTCCCACAGTCCCAGTACCTTACAATGCTGTGTACCAAAGGTATATTCTCAGAATTTTGTTCCTCAAATTATGGCTTATGTTTGATACTAGTAGACTTATCTTGACCAGGAATGCTCTTCTTGTCAGTGCTAGTCTGCTTCTGCAGACTAACCATGGTAGCTCTGATAAACGCACCTCCTGTAACAGTACAATGTCTAGGTCCAACGCCCCTATAACTTTTTTCTCGAGCTGGATCTTCACGGACGTCCACACGACGCCGACATTCAATTCTGCGATAAGATAGAGATGGAGAGAAGTCTTCCGAAGTAAGAGGGATTACAGGTGTGCCGCAGGGGAGTGTCATAGGACCGTTGCTATTCACAATATACATAAATGACCTTGTGGATGACATCGGAAATTCACTGAGGCTTTTAGCAAATGATGCTGTGGTATATCGAGAGGTTGTAACAATGGAACATTGTACTGAAATGCAGGGGGATCTGCAATGAATTGACGCATGGGATAGGGAATGGCAATTGAATCTCAATGTAGGCAAGTGTAATGTACTAAGAATACATAGAAAGATAGATCCCTTATAATTTATCTACAAAATAGCAGGTCAGCAACTGGAAGCAGTTAATTCCAAAAATTATTTGGGAGTACGCATTAGGAGTGATTTAAATTGGAATGATCATATAAAGTTGATCGTCGGTAAAGCAGATGCCAGACTGAGATTCATTGGAAGAATCCTAAGGAAATGCATTCCGAAAACAAAGGAAGTAGGTTACAGTACGCTTGTTCGCCCACTGCTTGAGTACTTCTCAGCATTGTGGGATCCGTACCAGACAGGGTTGACAGAAGAGATAGAGAAGATCCAACGGAGAGCAGCGCGGTTCGTTACAGGATCATTTAGTAATCGCGAAAGCGTTACGGAAATGATAGATAAACTCCAGTGGAAGACTCTGCAGGAGAGACTCTCAGTAGCTCGGTACGGGCTTTTGATGAAGTTTCGAGAACATACCTTCACCGAAGAGTCAAGCAGTATATTACTCCCTCCTACGTATATCTCGCGAAGAGACCATGGGGATAAAATTAGAGAGATTAGAGCCCACACAGAAGCATACCGACAATCCTTCTTTGCACGAACAATACGAGACTGGAATAGAAGGGAGAAGCGATAGAGGTACTCAGGGTACACTCCGCCACACACCGACTGGTGGCTTGCGGAGTATGGATGTAGATGTAGATGTAGAAAATATGCGTGGAGGTGCGCCCTACTTTGGTGGGGGTCTACAGCTTGCTACTGTGAATATGCGGAGGCACCTGGTGGCAGCCCCTGCCAGCGACCCGCGCACATCGCAGAAGTTGACATCTGCAGGCCGCCTCCTGTAACGGCGGAGACTCCCGTACGGGTTCTGCTGTTTCTTCAAAATCCTCGCTCCACGCCAGCGGTGACTCCGCCGCCGTGGTATCCGTGTGTTCAACGCCTGCCGACACCGCCAGACCGGCTGGTATCGTTCCTTCTGCGGTAGGGAGGCAAGAACATTCCGTTCCGTCGATGCTAGAGCCACTGAGGCCCGCCTTCCACAGACGTACAGAGGACGCCGCCGGCCAGGGGCTCCGACGCTGAAACGTTCGTTTGCGAACAGGTAGTGTACCGAAACTTCTCGGAAGATTAAAACTGTGTGCCGGATCGAGACTCGAACTCGGGATCTTTGGCTTCCGCGGGCAAGTGCTTTACCAACTGAGCTACCCGAGCACGACTCACGCCCCGTCCTCACAGCTTTACTTCTGCGAGTTCTCGCAGTTCTGGCAGAAGTAAAGCTGTGAGGACGTGGCGTGAGTCGCGAAAGGCAAAGCTGCCGAGTTCGAGTCTCCGTCCGGCACACAGTTTCATATCAGCGCACACTCCGCTGCAGAGTGAAAATCTCATTCAGGTAGTGTACCATTTGGACGGGGCGAAGTTCCGACATGGCACGGAGTCTCCTTTATCGTCGTTTAGGGGAGAGTTTTTACGCAATGGTCCTTGCGTGTCCGTAGGCGTGAGGGAGTAGCGCCGGTCAAGCAGAAAGGTCGCCATCGGGAAAACCAGAGAGACGACCGCGGAGTCAGGTTCGACAGCAGGGTCTGCCACGGGTGCATCCCCAGCAACCACCAGAGCTGAGGACACGGCTCAACTCACATCGTCACTCACCTCGTCCGCAACTGGTCCAGGAAGGAGTGCGACACTGTCCATGGCGTGATGCCGAGAAACGCTGGGCCACCGGCTGCGGCACGTGGGCGACGACGGAAGTACCACTCCTCCAGTCGGTAGCTACGTTATCCGTCGCTGCACACATTCAGATCTGATGTTGCCCTCTTTCTGACTCCCAGAAAAATTACGCGGTTTACCGTCGTAAACGCTTATGGTCCAATGCCCGCTAGTGGTCGTATAAGACGGAACATGGCTGCGCAGATCAATTGTGACGTCCGACGGTCGTGGTCTAGTAGCTAGAACTGCTGCCTCTGGATCAGAGAGTCCCGGGTTCGATTCCCGGCAGGGTTGGTGATTCTCTATGCCTTCGGACTTCGTGCTTGTCCTCATCATTTTATCATCATTATTTGTGACAGTGACTAGATTGGATTATGTAAAACTTTGACAGTGTACAAACTGGGACTTTGCACGGGCGCTGACGACGGCACAGTTGAGCGCCCCACAAACCGAACATCATTATTATCAATTGTGATATGACGCACTCCTTTAAGAACAGGGTATGTGCGGAAGTGGTTCCAGCGTTCTGCCTTTAATTAACAGCACCGTATGGCTGCTTTGACGTCCTAGAATGTCAGTTCGAACACACGAATAGTTTTAATGCTAAATCCTACATCTTCTATTGACCACGCCGTCGTTACCGTCACCGTGATGGGACCAGAGTCCATAGCTTGTCGCATGTAAAACGAGCTCGCATGCAACGCCATTGACCGTTTGAAAGTAAAAGGTGTTAATGAGAATCACAAGGTGGGTACCCAGAGCCTCCGATGGATCGATCTTCGCCTAACGTTTCCGGCCGTGTATATTGAAATGCAATATCGATTTCGTGAACTTATTTGCCATGATCTAAGACAGGGAACGCCGCACTCAGACTAAATCTCGATGTAAACAAACGCGAGCTGACACGTTCCTCAGACGGAAGTACGTCACGCCCACTCCGGCGGCCGCTGACGCCATACTGAGCTACCCAAGCACCACTCATGACCCGCACGTCCTTACAGCGTCACTTACGTCAATACCTCGTCTCCTACCTTCCAAACTTCCATCTTGATTCTAAGTACGACGTTCACATTGAAAGAACTTGCGGGAAGGCAGTTGAGTGACGTGGTCGACCACCACCGATATTTCTGCTGGAGCAGACCCTTCCATTTTCAAGGCAGTTATGCATTCCCGTAAGTTATTTGAAGATTGTAGAAGATGTTCAAATGTGTTTGAAATCTTTCGGGACAACTGCTAAGGTCATCAGTCCCTAAGCTTACACTTAAATTATCGTAAAGACAGTGGCCGAGCTGTTCTAGGCGCTACGGTCGCGGGTTCGAATCCTGCCTCGAGCATGGATGTGTGTAATGTCCTTAGGTTAGTTAGGTTTAAGTAGTTCTAAGTTCTGGGCACTGATGACCTCAGATGTTAAGTCCCATAGTGCTCAGAGCCATTTGAACCATTTTTTATCCTAAGGACAAACACGCACCCATGCCCGAGGGAGGACTCGAACCTCACCGGGATCAGCCGCACAGTCCAGGACTGCAGCGCCTCAGACCGCTCGGCTATATCCGGGCGGTGAAGATTGTAAAGGCTGAGAGAAACGCAGCTACAACGTCCACAATTAATCACAACAAAATATCTTCATTTCAATATCAGTGAAACCGCTTCTGAAATATGAAATTACTCTTTCAGAGCTGGTGACCCCAATTATTTTTATAGTTAACACATGTTGCAGAGCTACCGTCGTACGGAAAGATTATTTCGGTCTATAATCCAATCACTACTGAGATGAGAATAAAACAAGCAGTGATCATTTGGTCAAATATCCCTTTTTGTATGCTGAAATTATTGCAAGTCAAGCACTGATGCAGAACACGCAACGGCTGACACCCAGCGCGGGGAAGACGACGATGTCCAGTTTTCGTTATTAGTCGTGTAAGAGGTGATGGTCAGGTGGCAGGACGAATTGATGGTACTCCTCATATGACAGATCAGTGACAGATCAGCATTTTGTAGCCTGCGTCCAACCCGTGGCAGTCTCATATCATCGAGGATAGCATGCAATGATTCGAGCTTGCTATTTTTATCCACTAGCTTTATGGTCTTCAGCTGGTGGATTTCCGTAGCCTATGTATCTTCCTATGCTATCCTGACACACTGTAGCAAAGCGTCCTGCATTTCATTGCAGGGCAGTCCAGCTGTTACTCTGATTTTCTTTGCAGTCTTGCAGTTATTAATAAATCCGCCACTTTGAGAAACGACCGACGATACCGCCTTGAATGGTTCTTCTGATGTGACAGAGGACTTTAGCCCTTTCTTCTTCCCGCTCCTGGGCTGCAGAATCACTAGAAGTGTCCAACACAGGCCATGGAGTGATGTCTTCCTTAGGTCAAGATGGTCCTTCCCACTACAGTCTGTTTTCTTGCAGGTCTGATCAGCTGGGTCTTCCATTGTAGATAAATGGTTCCACACCGCAGCTGCTGTATTTTCCTGTATCTCAGCGGTACGGTTCCCCACAAATGTCTTCTACTGGATGGGTGGTGACGTGAGCCATGGCAATACGACGAATGAGTCAGTCCACAAGTAAGTTGTGCAACATTGGAGATTTGGCGTAGACGAATAACGAAATTCTGCATGATCCGCTCAAGTCTCGGAACATCGATGCTGTCGATGACCTCCTGAACGGCGGTTTTCAACTCAGCGATGGTTTTAGGGTTACCACTTCACACCTTGTCTTTAATATAGCCCCACAAAAAAGAGTCGCATGTGTTCGGATCCGGAGAATATGGCGCCCAATCAAGGTCCATGGCAGTTGCCTCTGAATGCCCCAGAGACAAAATGCGGTTCCCAAAGTGGTCCTCCCAGACATCAAACACTCTCCTATTTCGATGGGGCCAAGCTCTGTCTTTGCTTGAGGCACATCTTGTCGAAATCAGGGTCACTTTGGATAATGGAGGGGAAATCAAATTCCAAAACTTTCGCGTTCTGTTCGGTAGTGACCGTACCATTAAGGAATATCTCACCAATTATTCCGTGATATTGCACACCACACAGTCACCAGTTGAGGGTGAAGAGACTTGTCGGTCGCTAAATGCGGATCTCAGTCCCCCAAATGCGCCAATTTTGGAAAACCATCCAAATCAAAGTGGGCTTAGTCGCTGAGTCAAACCATACAGGGTATACCAATTCTTGTCATGACACGCGGACAACCGTACAATTTGAACCTCCTAAGGCAATCTATTCAGAAGTTACGACAATTTTTTTTTTCGTACAGTTCAGTATTTGCCACCCTATAAATACACGGCGCTGTACATGTCTAATACATTCTAAGGTGCCCAAATTTTGCCACCCTACACACTATAAAGACCCAAGTTAGGAAGTAAGAGCGCAGAATCCGTGCAGTGACTGTCGATTGTCAAGAAGGAAGGAAAGAACAATAAAAAGACTCATGCACGCACCTTCGCCTTGTCAGAGAGCATGTTAAGCCTGTGACTGCCAAACAGCGTTCTTGAAATAAAAATGTGGAAGTCTTAGCGTTAAGCTGAAGTGTTTCCGCACCTCCTACCACTCCGTTTGCGAACTCTGCCGTTACTCACCATACCTACAGTTACTGGCGACTGGGAGTGGCAGCTATGGTGGCTGAAAAGTTCAGAATCATTTCTCTTGCACCGGAGGCTGCTCTTCCTCAGAACCTGGAATCAAAGATCCTGTCTCAGCTAAAGTGCCCCTGTCATGTCTCGAATGGGAATGTTCTCCTAAGCGCTTCCAGCAAGAAGTGAATTTTTACTTTGTGAGTGTGGGCCTTCATCTGTAACAAGCCAGCAGTTTGAATATGATTTACCAATAGTGGGGTTTTTCAGTGCTGGAGCTCAGTAATAGGTAGCGTCTGACTACGCGCCAGATGCTTCCTGTTACTGAGCTCCAGCACTGCGTGTCCTATTTCGTGTACCAACGAGTACGGAAGCTCCATTATCCCACTCCAGAGTTAATTTATGTCAGCCAATGGCAGATACTTTTACAGTTTCTGAGCAAAAGTCAACAACCATAATTACACTACTGGCCATTGAAATTGGTACACCAAGAAGAAATGCAGATGATAAACGTGTATTCATTGGACAAATATATTATACTAGAACTGACATGTTATTACATTTTCACGCAATTTGGGTGCAAAGATCCTGAGAAATCTGTACCCAGAACAACCACCTCTGGCCGGAATAACTGCCATGATACACCTGGGCATTGAGTGAAACAGAGCTTGGATGGTGTGTACAGGTACAGCTGCCCATGCAGCTTCAACACGATACGACAGTTCATCAAAAGTAGTGACTGGCGTATTGTGACGAGCCAGACGTTTTCAATTGGTGAGAGATCTGGAGAATGTGCTCGCTAGGGCAGCAGTCGAACATTTTCTGTATCCAGAAAGGCCCGTACAAGACCTGCAACATGCGGTCGTGCATTACCCTGCTGAAATGTAGGGTTTCGCAGGGATCGAATGAAGGGTAGAGCCACGGGTCGTAACACATCGGGAATGTAACGTTAACTGTTCAAAGTGCCGTCACTGCGAACAAGAGGTTACCCTATACCATCACGCCGGGTGATACGCCAGTATGGCAATGACGTATACACGCTTTCAATGTGCGTTCACCGCGATGTCGCCAAACCGGATGCGACCATCATGATGCTGTAAACAGAAACTGGATTCATCCGAAAAAATGTCGTTTTGCCATTCGTGCACCCAGGTTCGTAGTTGAGTACACCATCGCAGGCGCTCCTGTCTGTGATGCAGCGTCAGTGTCTCCAAGCTGATAGTCCATGCTGCTGCAAACGTCGTCGAACTGTTCGCGTAGATAGTTGTTTGTTGTCTTGAAAACATTCCCATCTGTTGACTCAGGGATGGAGACGTGGCTGCACGATCGGTTACATCAATGCGGATAAGATGCCTGTCATCTTGACTGCTAGTGATACGAGGCCGTTGGGATCCAGGACGGCGTTCCGTATTACCCTCCTGAACCCACCGATTCCATATTCTGCTAACAGTCATTGCATCTCGACCAACGCGAGCAGCAGTGTTGCAATACGATAAACCGCAGTCGCGATAGGCAACAATCCGACCTTTATCAAAGTCGGAAACGTGATGGTACCCATTTCTCCTCCTTACACGAGGCATCACAACAACGTTTCACGAGGCTGTTTGTGTGTGAGAAATCGTTGTAGGTGTCACCATCGGCGCCAACCTTGTGTGAATGCTCTGAAAAGATAATCATTTGCATATCACAGCATCTTCTTCCTGTCGGTCAAATTTCGCGTCTGTAGCACGTCATCTTCGTGGTGTAGCAATTTTAATGGCCAGTAGTGTATCGTCGCTCCAGTCTGACACGTGTTGATGGCATGCTGACAACCACAGCGATGCTAGATGGTCTCATCTCATTGCTCCTGTTAGAATTGCTCTCTAATCTATCCCTCCCCTGGCGTTGCCCTGAACGTGGTACACCTACAGGGGTCAGTTCTTTAGAGTGGTGCGCACCCCATCACTGTGAGCTTGTGGGAAAAACTGATGACCTGCCCCTAGCATCAAATTTATTGCTCAATAGCCTGCCGCCATTTAAGACTGTTAATGTCCAAGGAAGTGTAGACGGCAGCCGTGCAGGCCTGCCGGCTTCTCATGTGACATCTCGCCTTCCCTGGCGATGGTGGCATGTCCACTTTCGAAACGACCGACAGCCACTTGGGACTAATGGTTTGACCTTAACTGTCTCGTCTGTGCTCTGCGAGACTTCACTCGACCTAGGTTCAGCTGGATTCTCGGCGCTCATGTAATTAATCTTCCAACTGAAGAAATTAGCACGGAATTTTAATACTTACAGATGGCTCGTCACTGACAGTAGCTTTATAGATACTCACACTTTCATTTATCGATGAAAATTAGCTTATATTAGCTAGGTTTGTCAGTTTACGAAGCATGCCAATTTTGATAAAAACGGTCACTATCAACAGCACTAAAGAGATACACAGAGCAGACTGAGTTTGCCTCGTGCCAAATCTCATAATTATTTAAACTATCTACATCAGTACAGTGCAAACCATTGTGAAATACAAGGCAGAATGTACTTCCTATTACTTCAATTATTTGTCCGTTTTCCGTTCCATTCATCATTGAAGATTAGGAAGAATGATTGCTTAAAGGACTCTGCACCCTGTGATGAGTCCGGTCTTGTGTTTGCAATCCCTACAGGAGTGATGTGTTGGAAGAAATAGTATATTTCTAAATTCGTCACTTGAAGTGGATTCTTGAAAAGTCTTGAAGAGGCTTTCACGATATAGTCTGGGTCTATTTTCAAGAGTCTGCCAGTTTAGTTTTTTCAGTATATCCGGGGTATTTTCGCGTGGGTCAGATTTTGTGCTGCCCCCGTTTATGTAAGTGCAATATACACTGTTACTCGTGTTCGTTACAGATCCCACACACTTTAGCAATATTCTAGAATGGCTCATACAGAAGTTTTGTAAGCAGCCTATTTTGTAGATTTCCCTAGTATTCTACCACTTAACAAGGCCTGCAACCCGCTTTACATACCACAGAGTCTGTTTGATCCTCCTGTTACCTATCCCTGCAACAGCTATGTATTTCAATGCAAACTTCACATTTGAGAGCATTTAAAACAAGTTTCTCTTGTTTGAAAGATTAGGGATCTGACAGGACATGTGTGTAGCATTTTTAGACAATACTTCCTTATAGATAACTGCATCATTTGCGAAAACTCCCCTTTTTACCTATCGTTAATCATGTCTCGTACAGAGCACACCTTATCAGAATTTGGAAAATTTTGTTGTATTATTTAATGCGCAAGGTCTAAGGTTACTGTTAACGTTAAATGCAAGGTCATTAATGTACGACGTCAAATGCAAGGATCCCAAAACACTTCCCTGGACCAAATACGACGTTACTTCTACAGCTGTCGATGGCACTCTATCCAAGGTAACTTGCAGGGTCGTATTAGCAACTCATTTGTCCAACGACAAACTTCGCTTGCACAAAGTACTATCGTACTTTCGACAGTAAGGGTACTTGTGGTACTGTGTCAAATGCTTTTCGTCAGCAAGAAACATGTACATGATTGTACTTGTACACGGAGGGACTCATTCTGTTCGAGATACAGCTTTACGCTTGAGCTCAGAATAATTTATGAGATTTAACAAAAGCTGGATATGGAGAATGGTTTTGTGTAGCCTTTGCTAACCTTCTTGTAGACGTGTGTGACTGTGCTTTCTTCCAGCGACTGTCCACGGCTTTTTGCTCCTACTGTATATTGTAACTGAAAGAGGATCTGAATCAACCACCAATGCCGTACAGTATGTGATAGGGATTTCGTCGAGCGCTGGATCTTTTTTAAATAAACTATAGGAGCAGCATGATTAGGGAATGCTCAGTTTTACCAGTTACCTCCTGAGTTTATCACGTCTACAAAACGGACAATAAGAACAACGAATTGGAATTCTACGATTATCATGGATCTGTAACTACAAATTACGTTTTAAAATGTATATTCCACCTGGCAACTGTTACTTGTCCTCGCACTGTTGGCAGCTGTCAGTAAAAGGCAGGAAATTACGAAACAATTCATTATGTAAAGCTCAAACCTCTACTGAAATACATTGCCGACGAAGAATATACAGCCCCCTCCCCCATTCATTTTGTTATCTACAACTCTTACTCCAACGCAGTAAATGTGACACCAATGATTCTTCCAGATAATTTCTCCACCGAATAATTTGACACTCTGTGGGTCGATGCGTTCGCGTCGTGCTGCAGTGCTTTTCCGTCGCGCACGCGCCTGGATGCTGGTTAATTGTTGTCGCTCGGCGATTAAATGGTTGTCGGCGCGCGCCGGTGGAGCGTTCTTTGTTTTGGCGTCCAGCAAAGGTGCGCTTTGTCTCCCGGCCGCCTATTGTTCCCTTTGAACGTAACGCGGTGCTGCACACAACATTAATTCCGTTACTCTCCCAGAATATAAATACATAATTATGCAGCCGTTAATTTAATCTCATCTAAAGCCTACAGTAATACAAGCAAAAGCAAACACCTTTCTCGGAGAGAAAAGTCTGACCGTGCTTCAGCAGTGATTAATCTGAACTTTACTGTCGGATTGTTGCCTCACAGAGACTCAATCTGCTTCACAATATTTCAGCAACAAAAATGTCCAATAATTCCGTGGTTTTTTTCTCGTTAGGTAACAGTATTCATCTGAACGTAGTTCCGCAAATAAAAATGATAAACCGCCTCTTGGAAGTGTCACCGTCACATGTTTCTAAACATTCCCCATCCTTTCTTTTTCTGGGTAATAACTTATTCTATAGTATTCTGGTTTATTCCATTGTTCTCACAATGCTGTTGCTTCCTATTGTTCACATGTAGCTTCTCTCGTGATGAACAACATTGATTCTCGTCTAATAATCGATATTTTTTCCGCTGTAACGTAGTCACTGGAGTCATATTCGATTCAGATCTACTGACTTTGATACATGTCACAATCACAAAACCCTTTTCTAAGTGTCTCGTAAACAGTAAGTTTCATCCTTAAGTGTAATTTCCCAACAGCTTACAGAACGCTGTCAATTGCTTTACCTAGCGCTTTTTCGTGGTCTGTCAGCACAAAAGTTACTTACGTCAAATCAGTTACACAGGTTCTCATTCGTTGAGCGGGTATTCAAAGCTATGACAATTTTCCGTTAAGCACGTCCTGTAGTCTACACGCTTCGATTTCTTTATAAGCGTGTCGGCATTTATGCGTAGACACATAGTTTTCATAATTCGTCACAGCATTGTTCGTATTTCGTATCGCTACTCGGTGTGTGTATCTCCCAAGTGAGATCTGGCAAAATGTTTTGAAGATACTATCCTTTCCGTCAATTACTCTTCCAATTCCTTTATCGCCTCTGACAGACTTACAATGTCATCGGTAAAACACAAAGTTTTTATTTATTGTCCTGTCGAAGCATGGTTCCCTTCAGAGCTTGTTCAGAGTGAACTATATCAGGCACACACACCCCTGATCAACTACTGCTCCCGTTTGATGTCCTTCGGATATTACAAACGCTGTGTGGTTTCCCTACAATCTCTGCTACCTACAGAACTTCAAAGACGATATTCCAGTCAAAACTGTCGAATGCTTTCTGAAAATCTACAAAATCTACAGTCTAAACGTTAATTCGCCATTCTTTAACCTAACAGGATTCTTCAGCACCTGATTTACACGTTATGAAGCAGACTAAGTAACTTTTATTGAATTCCAGTCTCTGTAAACAACACTCGGAACATTATACCTACCGCTCCGTCCATCGACGATAGAAACCCTCTCCTCGGTCACTAAGTCACTCGAGAACCGTTGTGTGAATGACCTCAGAGCTGGGAAATCTCTTTCCCTCCAGCTATTCTTGCACCTTGCAGAAAAGATGGACATCGCTTCGTGCAAGATGTGGACTGTTCACTGATGTGATATGCGATATGCACATGTGCAGTTGGTAGTCATACGTTCTAACAATATCACCACTTGCAAAGTACGTTAGAAATCAGATTAATAATGTTGCTCATGCAGCATATGTTCGCTTTATCGGGCAACAACAAAGTTATTGACGGTGGGTGCCATCGTCAGAATGGAAATAATGTACTCACTGTAAAAAAGTCATTAATTTCGGCACTTATCTTGGATGGATTCCCACATAGATTTCGCCGAAGTTGTTATGGCTCATCTTGCTGATTCTTGGGTGATTCCACTTTGACTGCTAGAAGGTCCAGATCTGTATTTTAGCAATATTTGAAGATTTAACAAATGCGTTTTTCAGCAAATTCTTAATGATCAAACTATCCCAGATCAGAACAATGGTGTGGTAGAAATAATTTTTGACTTGGTGTTCACGATCTACATTTTTATTAAACTTCTTGTAAATTCACATATACTTCTTCTTAATTGTCAAATCACCAAGAAAACAGTTTTGTATCAATCTTCATAAATTTAATTTCCACTTTAACCAAACACAAGACTTGACTGTTCTTTTACAAAGCGAAATAGCAACTTAACTTCTGCAAAGTAAAACAAAGACTGTTCTGTGCGCATTCGCGCCAAAACGGTTCCAAGTAAGTCAAAGATTATCACAGTCTCACAGAAATGAATACACACAAGAACAATATCACTGTAATATATCGATACATCGGTGTATCTATACATTAATAAAACCAAATGTGAATATTGATACAAAATTATGTCTCTTACTTCGCAGAAAAGTAGTTCGATGTTACTGATATCGAGAACTGGGGTTGGAGTGCCGTAATGGTCACGTAAATAAAGAACCATTACAATGCACACAAGGTATGAAATGGTTGGGCATTGATTAAGCTGTCATTTGTACTCAAGTGATTCATGTGAAAGTGGTTCCGACGTGATCATGGCAGCACGATGGGAATGAACAAAACATGAAAGCGGAAAGGTTGTCGGAGCTAGGAGCATGGGACGTTCCATTTCGAAAAGGCTGACAAATTTCAATATTCCAAGATGCACAGTGCCAAGAGTGTGCCGAGAATACCACATCTTGGGATTTACCTCTTCTCATCACAGACGACGCAGTGGCCGACGGTCTTCACTTAATGATCGAGAGCAGCGGCGTTTGCATAGAGTTGTCATTGCTCACAGACAACCAGCACCGCGTGAAATAACCTCAGAAATCAATGTGGTACGTACGACGAACATATTCGTTAAGACAGCGCAACGCAATCTGGCGTTAATGGGTTATGACAGAAGGTGATCGATACGAGTGCCTTTGCTAACAGCATAACATCGTCTGCAGATCCTTTCCTGGGCTCTTAATAATGTTGGTCGGAGGTGACTGGAACGTCGTGGTCTGATCAGATAAGTCCCGATTTCAGTTGGTGATAGCTGATGGTAGGGTTTGAGTGTGGCACAGACACAGGAAGCCACGGACCCACGTTGTCAACAAGGCACTGTACAAGCTGATGTTGGCTCTTTAACGGTGTGGGCTATGTTTACGTGGAATGGACTGAGTCCTATGGTCCTACTGAGCTGATCATTACTGGATATGTTTATGTTCGGCTATTTCGAGGCCATTAGCAACCATTCGTGGACTTCAATGGAATTCTTATGGACGAGGATGTCACCGTGCCGCAGTTGTTCGCGATTGGTTTGAACATCATTCTGGGTGATTCGAGGGAACGATTTGGCCACCCAGGTCCCCCGACATGAATCCCATCGGACGTTTATTGGACATAATAGAGAGGTCAGTTCGTGCACAAATTCCTGCACCGACATCAAATGGTTCAAATGGCTCTGATCACTATGGGGCTCAACTTCTGAGGTCATTAGTCCCCTAGAAGATAAACCGCACGGCCACTTCGGCCGGCGCTCCAACATCACTTTCGCAATTATGGCCAAAGACAGCATAGCTCAGTATACCTGCATGGGACTTCCAACGAGTTGTTGAAACCACGTCACGTCGAGTTGCTTCACTACACCAGGCAAGAGAGGTCCGACACGACAGCAGGAGGTATTCCTTGACTTTTGTCGCCTCAGTGTATAGCGGATCAACACTTCTTTGTGATCTTGATGAAATTGTTATCACCATTTCAGTATGGCTGGATGCGACGTTCCAATTGATCGATCCCCCACACCACCAGAATTTCACGGTGAATCTTTCGTAAACCCTCGTCTCCAGTCTTGCAAAGGCCTCGTAGCAACTGTTGTGGAGGCGAAGTAGCCAGTGGTGTCAAGACAGGCCCAGACTGAGTTGGTGAAACGGGTTTTGGTACAGTTCGCCTTGACACCATTACATAGCTATGTCTCAGGGACAAGTGACAAGATAGCAGAACGAAGGTTCTACAACACTCCAGAAAATCAGTAACAAAGCCACACACACGAGATAAAAGGTTAAATGATCTCTGTGACTTGTCGGTTATTGAGGTCTGCAACACTGCATGTTATATAATACCAAAAAAAGGCCTTTAATGGCCAAGTGCGAATAATCATCGGTAAACTTCATAGTACTTAGCAAATGCAATTTACAACAACTGTCTGTTCACTTCTAAGAGTTCACTGATCGACGTTCCCTGCCCAAATCAGCCCTGGATGATGATCTGTAACCAAGCGGGTGAGAGCTGTGCTTCTATCTCCCGAGTCGGCTTCTGTCCGTTGTCATTCGTGGTTATTCACAGAGGCGAAGTCGGTATCTTCGTTCTCAGCGCCGCCCGTGGCGCTGGTGGAAGTCGGGCAAGTGGCGACTCACTACGGCACCGGCACCAGCTCGCATCTTTGCGCCTGTGGTGCATTGGCTCCGGCAGTGACTTGTTTGGAGGACGCAGCAGGATCTGCACGCAATTTAGACGTTTTGCCCACAAGAATCGTATTGTGCCGCTTAAGCCGACTTTAGAGTACGTTTCCATCTGCCAGACCATTTCAATCGCTGAGTGTTATGCATCTGTTATGGGTACCTAAGCGTAATGCTGTCTGTAGGAATCCCAGGACACGGACTCGACTCTTCTTGTATGTTGTCGTTGTGGACCTGAGAATGGTTTGATGCAGCTCTCCATGCTACTCTATCCTGTGCAGGCTTCTTCATCTCCCAGTACCTACTGCAGCCTACATCCTTCTGAATCTGCTGAGTGTATTCATCGCTTCTTCTCCCTCTACGATTTTTACCCTCCACGCTGCCCTCCAATACTAAATTGGTGATCCCTTGATGCCTCAGAACGTGTCCTATCAGCCGATCCCCTCTTCAAGTCAAGTTGTGCCACAAAATCCTCCCCGATCCTATTCAGTATCTCCTCATTAGTTATGTTATCTACCCATCTAATCTTCAACATTCTTCTGTAGCACCACATTTCGAAAGCTTCTATTCTCTTCTTGTTCAAAGTGTTTATCGTCCATGTTTCACTTCCATACATGGCTACACTCCATACAAATAATTACAGAAACGACTTCCTGACACCTAATTCTATACTCGATGTTAACAAATTTCTCTTCTTCAGAAATGCTTTCCTTGCCATTGCCAGTCTACATTTTATATCCTCTCTACTTCGACCATCATCAGTGATTTTGCTCCCCAAATAGCAAAACTCCTTTACTACTTTAAGTGTCTCATTTCCTAATCTAACTCCCTCAGCATCACCTGACTTCATTCGACTACATTCCATTCTCCTCGTTTTGCTTTTGTTGATGTTCATCTTATACCCTCCTTTCAAGACACTGTACATTCCATTCAACTGCTCTTCCAGGTCCTTTGCTGTCTGTGACAGAATTACAATGTCATCGGCGAACCTCAAAGTTTTTATTTCTTCTCCATGGATTCTAATATCTGCTCCGAACTTTTTCTTTGTTTCGTTTACTGCTTGCTCAGTATACAGATTGAATAGCATCGGGGAGAGGCTACAACCCTGTGTCACTCACTTCGCAACCACTGCTTCCCTTTCATGTTCCTCGACTCTTAGAACTGCCATCTGGTTTTGTACAAATTGTAAATAAGCTTTCGCTCCCTGTATTTTACCCCTGCCACCTTCAGAATTTGAAAGAGAGTATTCCAGTCAAAATTGTCAAAAGCTTTCTATAAGTCTACAAATGCTAGAAACGTAGGTTTGCCTTTCCTTAATCTTTCTTCTAAGATAAGTCGTAGGGTCAGTCTTGCCTCACGTGTTCCAACATTTCTACGGAATCCAAACTGATCTTCCCCGAGGTCGGCTTCTACAAGTTTTTCCATTCGTCTGTAAAGAATTCGCGTTAGTATTTTGCAGCCGTGACTTATTAAACTGATAGTTCGGTAATTTTCACACCTGTCAACACCTGCTTTCTTTGGGATTGGGATTATTATATTCTTCTTGAAGTCTGAGGGAATTTCGCCTGTCTCGTACATCTTGCTCACGAGATGGTAGAATTTTGTCAGGACTGGCTCTTCTTGTAACGCCCCATATTTGTTGCGTAATGTGTAACTTACGTTCTGAAGTCTCTAAGATCTTCTTAGACATGTCGCAGGCGTTCGATGTATAAAGATACGATAGTCAATTCCTGTTACGACAGCCGTCGTCGTATTAGACTCTTGTTATTCCACGGCAGCGCTCAGGTAGACGAATAAAGTACCTGTGGGTGCGCCCGGCATCTGATAACGCCTGCCTGGGCACCGGGACGCCAGCTCGGATGGAGGGAGGCGTTCGGCTCGTGCTGACGTTTGATTTGTGACCCGCAGGTAGCTCGGCGCCCGGCCGTCCCAAAACACACACCCCCACCCCTCCCCTCCCCCTCCCCACCCCACAGTGCGAGAGACGCACCCCGTGGGGGACCCGCCTTACCTGCCGCTCCGCTATTGGAACTACATTATTCATGGGCTAAAATATTTTGTTGCTCCCCGCAGCTTCGGGGCGGTATATTTTTATGAGCACAGCGGTTTCTTTGTCGCCGCGTCGTGTTTGCTTGTTAAAACGTCTACCGCGATTGTGGAAAAGGGCCGTCTCACGTTCTCTTCTGACACACCCGTGCCCGTCCCCTCTTCCCCCACAACTCACATTTTACACCCGCCAACTTTCTGTTGCACCGCCAACCCCCGACGCAGTGCCGGCTCGTCGAGAGCGCGGACACGGATAGATACCATTTCCTGGGAGATCCACCTGCGCGGAAAGGAGCCGAAATGAGTCCCGTCAATACAATGAATAGCAATGCGGCTTCCGGCAGATCGGTTCCGTGTGGAACAAATTACGGCAGCGATCGCGCACCGCCGGGCGCGGTTATTTGAAAAGCAGAGGCGGTAACGAGTATCGAGCGGCTCTTCCGGACCCTGTTTGTGCGCTGGAGCCTCCGCCGACAGCGGCTGCCCGACGCCGTCTGTTGTATTTGCTAGAACCTCCACTTTATCTCGAGCGCAGAAAGGCAGCTAACTTGCGATCCAAAGAGCCTTTTCTCGATTTCCCCAAAGTTCAATCAACTGTTCGTGACTGCTGTACTACTCTAGCGTCCTGAACATTGCGGCGCTCTATCAGCACCCCCTGAAGAAAGAAAGCCTGTGCGCCCGTCTGTGACGTCACGCACGTAATCCGAGTCCGAGCACGGCTAGCGATGTGACTTATTGCGCAGTACGTGTGCATGGTTTCGAAATGGAGTAGTGCGATTATTTGTATGGGAATCTTCCGCAGCAGATATTATGTACAAATTATTGTTTTTTTTTCTCGTCTTAAGCTTATCGCAATTTACGAGAAGGTTTTCATCACACTCGATTCGTTTTTATTTGCAGAGTTGCCCGTCTTAAGTTTATTGCAGTGTAAAAGAAGTTTTTCGATAGGAGGCTTTAGCATAAAACACCTTCTTGTGGTTATTGGTGCCTCTTCATCTGGTCTACGTGTTTTAAAATACACTGTTTTTTCTTTCGTTCGTAGCGGAGGTTGGAAACTGACAACAATGTAGTTGCACAAGCGCTAGGTGTGGAACAAGTGAAACTACAGTTCCATTTATTTTGCGAAATTTAAGAAAGTTAAGTGCAAAAATTCACCACAAAAGAAAAAGCGAGTTTGTGAAAGAGAAATTGCTCAAGATACGTGTGCAGCCACGGTTTTTTTTCCGAGTCCATCTTCAGCTAACAACGTAGAAAAAAGCAGTGGACATGTAAACAAGAGGAAACAGCAGTGAACACTGACGATGCTTTTTAAATACAAGCTAAACACGTCTGGTGAGAAACTTCTTTTAAATTGCAACAATCTTCAGGCAGCGAAAACAAGAAGAAGTACAGATGTTGAAGTTATTGTTCTTCACAGTTTGTATAGCTTCCACTACAGAAACACGTCTCCATTCAAATGTCCCACTTGTTTAAGATGAGTACGTTTATTGTTGCCCGAAAGTTATGAAAGGATGACCTTGTAAATTTCGTCGAAATCGCTTTTTTCCGTAGGCTGACTGTATTTCAGTAAATATTTTCAAATTATGTTACAGATAGCATCAAATCACCGATTATCAATAAAAATTTCATTTTCTTACCCTTATGAAGAAAGAATGGTTTCATTCTCTTGATACTCACACTGACAACAGAGAAATAATGAATAAACTTATATTGTCGTCATTGTAGTTGTATAGTTAGCTTACATGTAACATGAGGCGAAAACAATTTTCATTAACTGTCTTCTTCATTACTGAAACACCTTTCCCACTAGAGCTGGGTAAGAAACCAACTATCTTTTAGAAATAATAATGTGCAAGACATCACTGTTTTCACATTCACAACTTTAAAGCATCTCGCTGTCATTTCAGTCAAGCTGGATCACAAGCAACAACTAGAAATTGTATTTAAGCATTATAATGTTCGTTCCCACATGTCATCTGTCGACGAACGTTCATACCTTGTCCTAAGAACTTAGTCTCGTGCTATGAATGCATAATCTTCCTATGGTTGGAGAAATGACAGCAGAAGTTAATTTTCTGTGAGAAAATTTTACATTTGATGTTTTACGTGGCAGCAGCACTGATACGTTTGGTTAGTGAATCATGCACAATATTTAAAACCCCCCCTCCCCGCCCCCTGCATAAGTGTAGTGTAGCCCAAGGTTCAGGTTACACAGAGAGAGAATTCAACAGGGAGCTGGCGAAGTCAACAGATATGAAAGCCAAATAAAGGAGATAATGGACAAACAAAAAACACCTCTCTCTTCATCCACAAACCAATCTAACTGAAATTTGCTACTATAATTCCATCACCAGTTTATAAAAGTAAGCTACTTAAATTCTCAAGAACAAATTATGTGTCATCTCATGGCAATTCTGCGAAATACGTAAACTAGGGTGTGTGCTATCCTAGCACAGTAGCAAAGGGTTAATGAAATGACGATGGGAAAAAAGAATACTTACCTACATTCAGCACCTCATTTAAACTGCACTGACCAGAAATTCAAAATGTGCAACAACTGAAGGGAAGCTTACAAGCCTATAAATGGAATGTATTTTAAAAACGAAATGCAAATTGTGATTGCTGGCAGTGTTAACACCTGAAAGAGTGCAGCCTTTTGAAATATATGATAATTTCTCTCGGAAATGGCTAGGCTACCAGGCATGGAATTTTTCCTGCAGATTTCTTGAGACAAATGTACCATCAAAATAACAGCACAGGCTGTATCGATTGCAAAGCAGTTCATAAACAGCACTACTGGTTGTAAGCTGCTATGGACATTGTAAAGCCAGTTTTCAGAAACCAATCTGACAGACCTTTTACAGAGGTGCCTGTGTTGTTTAATACAGAATGAATTATGCAATATTCCAGTAAAATAAAGCTAAAAAATTGTAAATATGTTAGGTAAGAATTTTAATTTTTTCTCATCATCTTGTACTGTATAAACCAATGTAAAGTGAAAGATAAGAAACATTACAGTTGGAAGTTTCTTATTTATCGGTCTGCACCAGTGACGTAACAATACATGTCTGAAATAGTGTGTTTCATTTCTACATGTATGTCACTGAGGCCAAAAAAAAAGAACAGTTTCACACATCAAGTTACATTTATGTTAAGTAGAAAAATTAATCAGAAATATTCCTTCGCAGTTTTCACTGAGTATTCTTTGAAATTCTGTTGCCATTAACTTTTTTACAATAGTTATTCAAAAATATGGTAACACCAGCCCGAACAACATTTTTCATTATTGTGTGAAATGAATGTCCACTGGAGCAAAATCCATGAAATAACACAGTGTCAGTTTCTCAGATAGTAACAAATGATATTGCACGCAGTAGAATGTTGATTGCTGCAGGAAAGAAAATATCGTTCACGACCTTTAAGTAATTTTCTTATGTAAAAATAAGTACAAACAACAACATTCGAAACATTGTCTGATGGATATTTTAATCCTCAATGGTCAAATTGCTGTATTAAAGTAAGATGTTCGTTTATAGGCAACTCTTTATCAATAGAAAACTCACTAAAGCAAATCTCTCGTTTCAACATTTTTGTTACTGTGTGAGCCCAATAGCCTGATATGTAAGTTAAAGAAGATCTCATGTCTGTCAAAGACAAAATGGGTTCCTCATTTACACTGACTTCTGTGTCTACAGAATCTGTCTCCTAAACTTCTGAAAATATAAAATTTTTAATGGAAGCACAGCATAGCACTTTGAATGTCAAGCGTATTTTCTGCTTCATAAACCTGTGTCACTGAAATATTATACTGTGAACTTGCTAGATGACTGTATTTCCAAAATCGCCGCTCGATCACATCTGTTTCAAGTTTGGCTGTCAATAAATACTGCAAACCTAGAACTTCAGTGCAATAATGATGAATTTATATTATTATTATTATTATTATTATTTCGTTTGGCATGAAGGATACATTACTTGAATTGAAGTAAGCCTTTTTCCAAGTCTTCAGGAGGGTTTCCTGGACTTAAGACGTTGCCTTTGAGTGGCATCACAGTCCTGGTGTAGCGGTAACTCAGGATTCTTGGAGCGTTTCTCCCATTCCCTTTTCAACGCTGCTTGACGTCGTAACTTCGGTGGTGCAATATTAGACAGAACAGGTAGCCATTCTGTGGGTGTGGGTTTTATTGTTCCGGATACGCTTCTCATGGCTACATTCAGCTGCCTGCCTACCATGGCTGTGTGAGCGCTGTTCAGCCATACTGGTCTGCAATATTCCCCGACAGAGTATACAAGTGAGAGGGCAGTTGTTTTGACTACTGATGCCTTAGCTCCCCAGCTTTTTCCGGAGAGTTTGTGTAATATATTGTTTCTGGTTCTCATTTTTAAAGCTGTTTCAGTTAGGTGTTTTCTATATGTTAGCGAACGATCCAAGGTCACGCCGTGATATTTTGGGAATGGGTTATACAACAGCAACTGATTTCTAAAGGAATTTGCGGTTGATAGCGAGCATGCCTATTACTCAGATGGAAGGTGGAGGATTCAGTTTTATTTCTGTTTACTTTGAGTCGCCATCCATTAAGAAATTCATCTAGAATTCGCAGATCCTCAGAGAGAGTCATTTCTGAAGTTGTAAAATCGTTAGCCTGCGTCACCAAGGCTATGTCATCAGCATAGATAAATGTTCTTGCTTTCGTTTCTGGCAAGTCAGCTACATATAAATTGAAAAGCAGGGGGGCCAATACTGATCCTTGTGGTAGTCTGTCATTTAAATTGTATACCTTGCTTACTTGACCTTTTAAGTGAACTTGGAATTTTCTGTTGGACAGCATGTTATTGAGTAGTTGTGCAATTCTTTTACATGGAATTATTCTTAAGAACTTAAGAAGCAAGCCTTTCCGCCACACTGTATCATATGCTGATGGTAGTCAATAAACAAGGCCATTGTTTTCTTCAGGTCTTCGAAGCCCTTCTCTATGTATGTTGCCAGCCTGTTCTACAGGAATGTGTTTCAGGATAGTTGGTGCAATTCTATTACAGAGTGCTCTCTCCAGCAGTTTATAGCAGACACTTAAAAGTGCAATGGGTCTATAGTCTTCAGGATTGTTACCAGATTTTGATGGTTTCAGGATGGCAATTATTTTAGTGTTCTTAAAAAGATTTGGCAGTCTTGCTGTTGCGAGAATTTCATTAAACAGTGCAGTTAGCCACTGCACTGCACCTTGGGCAGCATGTTTAAGGAACTCCGGGTATATACCATCACAACCAGCTGCTTTACCAGATTTCAGAGTATCTAGGGCTGAAACAACTTTGGCTGCAGAGATTTTCTGTGCAAATTCGGAAGGCTGTGCTTGAGACATTTTAGACTTTAAATCATGTTTTATTTCTTTGGATCTCTGTTTGTTGTTGTTGCTTTGTGTTCTTGTTATATTAACAGTCCTGGCTGCTATTTTGTTAGGAATTATTTTGTCTGATAAGATTCAACTTTTGTGGCACTGCCAAGCTTTCTTAATAAATTCCAAGCTTTCTTACTCGAGTGTTGGAAAGACATGTTTTCAGTTAGTTCCATCCATTTCTTTTACCTAGCTGAATCTAGGGCTGAAATCAATTCAACTGCTACCTTGGTGTCTCGAGTCGTTTTAAATTCGTCATACAATTCTTGACATCTAGGGCTCCATCCAGGAATGTAGTTCCCTCTGTAGCCTCTTGGAATATGTTTTCTGGCAATGGAATGAATTAGTCTAACAAAGCGGTCATAGTGCCTAATTTTGGTGGAATAAACTGAATAATATGATCAACCTCTTCAGAGAATTTTTCCCACTTGGCTTTTTGGAAGTTCCATGGTGGCTTTGGTATAGACTTCACAACTGGGATTTCGAGTCCAATTTTCACCAGTACAGGTCGGTGTTGGCTTCTAGGGAAATCACTGAGCACCTTCCTGCTTCTCTGCAAGGATAATCATTTGTTGTTAGTGGTAACGAAACAGAGATCGGGAGCGTAGTCTTGAGCCCATCTGGCTGAGCGGAATGTCCCTTTGTCCTTCCCGTCAAATAGTAAGAAAAGGCGTTCCATTTCAGCCCATTCTGATACTTTCTCACCATCTTCATTCGTGGTTCTGTAGCCCCATTGTGTGTTATGGCTGTTAAAGTCTCCAATTACTATTCCTGGATGTGAAATATTTTGAGCAGCTTCATTTACCCATGGTTGTGCTGGGGGCTTATAGATGTTCACCATCTCTGTGTTGGCGACTTTCAGCCTGATGGTATGGATGTTACTTTCCGTTTTTTTTTTTTTTTTTTGTACGTCTGTTACCTCTTCAACATCATTCTTGATATATGTTGCAGATCCGTAACTTGCATGGTATCTCGCAGCAGCTAACGTGTAGCCAGGCCAGGGAGCTTACACCTGGAATGAAGTTGGGTTTCGTCTGAACAGTGGGTTTCCTGTAGTACAACAACGTTCCCCTTGTTTTCAATCAATATTTGAGTGAGATACTCACTTTTTGCTCTGCTTGTTCCCTCTATGTTTAGCTGTAAGAGCCGGAGGGTATTCCCTAAGTCCTTTGTCAGGTAGTTCTTGGCAGAACTGTTTTGCTTCATTGCTATGTATCCTCTAACGACTGGGATATCCTAAGGTAATTTGCAACCACCAGAGGTCCAGCAGCCTATATCTGTAGGTTATTTAGCCGTAACGTAGTTACGTTGCCCGGGGTACACCACTTGGAGGCTAGTCTACTTTGTACCCCATGAATTTCTATAATGTCATATGTTATGTGTCAAATGGCAAAAATTGTATTTCTTGTAAGAAATTCACTTGAAAGACCTTCAGCTTTCCTAAGTAATAGAGAACCCAGTACGTTGTCCTCGATGGTGACTGTTCATCGGAGGTGAGGGTATCATCTGGAGTGCCCCAGGTAAGTGTGGTAGGTTTGCTGTTGTTATCTATCTACATAAATGATCTTTTGGATAGGGTGGATAGCAATGTGCGGCTGTCTGCTGATGATGCTGTGGTGTACGGGAAGGTGTCGTCGTTGAGTGACTGTAGGAGGATACAAGATGGCTTGGAGAGGATTTGTGATTTGTGTAAATAATGGCAGCTAACTCTAAATATAGATAAATGTAAATTAATGCAGATGAATAGGAAAAAAGAATCCTGTAATGTTTGAATACTCCATTAGTAGTGTAGCGGTTGACACGTCCATTAAATATTTGGGCGTAACATTGCAGAGCGATATGAAGTGGGACAAACATGTAATGGCAGTTGTGGGGAAGGCGGATAGTCGTCTTCGGATGATTGGTAGAATTTTTGGAAGATATGGTTCATCTGTAAAGGAGATCGTTTATAAACGCTAATACGACCTATTCTTGAGTACTGCTCGAGCGTTAGGGATCCCTATCAGGTCGGATTGAGGGAGGACATAGAAGCAATTCAGAGGCGGGCTGCTAGATTTGTTACTGGTAAGTTTGACCATCACGCGAGTGTTACGGAAATGCTTCAGGAACTGGGGTGGGAGAATCTAGAGGAAAGGAGGAGTTCTTTTCGTGAATCGCTACTGAGGAAATTTAGAGAACCAGCATTTGAGGCTGACTGCAGTACAGTTTTACTGCCGCCATCTTACATTCCGCGGAAAAGACCACAAAGATAAGATAAGTGAGATTAGGGCTCGTCCAGAAGCGTATAGGCAGTCAGTTTTCCCTCGTTCTGTTTGGGAGTGGAACAGGGAGAGAAGATGCTAGTTGTGGTACGAGGTACTATCCGACACACACCGTATGGTGGATTGCGGAGTATGTATGTAGATGTACACTCCTGGAAATTGAAATAAGAACACCATGAATTCATTGTCCCAGGAAGGGGAAACCTTGTTGACACATTCCTGGGGTCAGATACATCACATGATCACACTGACAGAACCACAGGCACATAGACACAGGAAACAGACCATGCACAATGTCGGCACTAGTACAGTGTATATCCACCTTTCGCAGCAATGCAGGCTCCTATTCTCCCATGGAGACGATTGTAGAGATGCTAGATGTAGTCCTGTGGAACGGCTTCCCATGTCATTTCCACCTGGCGCCTCAGTTGGACCAGCGTTCGTGCTGGACGTGCAGACCGCGTGAGACGACGCTTCATCCAGTCCCAAACATGCTCAATGGGGAACAGATCCGGAGATCTTGCTGGCCAGGGTAGTTGACTTACACCTTCTAGAGCACGTTGGGTGGCACGGGATACATGCGGACGTGCATTGTCCTGTTGGAACAGCAAGTTCCCTTGCCGGTCTAGGAATGGTAGAACGATGGGTTCGATGACGGTTTGGATGTACTGTGCACTATTCACTGTCCCCTCGACGATCACCAGAGGTGTACGGCCAGTGTAGGAGATCGCTCCCCACACCATGATGCCGGGTGTTGGCCCTGTGTGCCTCGGTCGTATGCAGTCCTGATTGTGGCGCTCACCTGCACGGCGCCAAACACGCATACGACCATCATTGGCACCAAGGCAGAAGCGACTCTCATCGCTGAAGACGACACGTCTCCATTCATCCTTCCATTCACGCCTGTCGCGACACCACTGGAGGCGGGCTGCACGATGTTGGGGCGTGAGCGGAAGACGGCGTAACGGTGTGCGGGACCGTAGCCCAGCTTCATGGAGACGGTTGCGAATGGTCCTCGCCGATACCCCAGGAGCAACAGTGTCCCTAATTTGCTGGGAAGTGGCGGTGCGGTCCCCTACGGCACTGCGTAGGATCCTACGGTCTTGGCGTGCATCCGTGCGTCGCTGCGGTCCGGTCCCAGGTCGACGGGCACGTGCACCTTCCACCGACCACTGGCGACAACATCGATGTACTGTGGAGACCTCACGCCCCACGTGTTGAGCAATTCGGCAGTACGTCCACCCGGCCTCCCGCATGCCCACTATACGCCCTCGCTCAAACTCCGTCAACTGCACATACGGTTCACGTCCACGCTGTCGCGGCATGCTACCAGTGTTAAAGACTGCGATGGAGCTCCGTATGCCACGGCAAACTGGCTGACACTGACGGCGGCGGTGCACAAATGCTGCACAGGTAGCGCCATTCGACGGCCAACACCGCGGTTCCTGGTGTGTCCGCTGTGCCGTGCGTGTGATCATTGCTTGTACAGCCCTCTCGCAGTGTCCGGAGCAAGTATGGTGGGTCTGACACACCGGTGTCAATGTGTTCTTTTTTCCATTTCCAGTAGTGTATATGTAGCCAGGCTATGAAATCTTGCAAAAATATCACAGTGACACTATCAGCTGTCAAAGTATTCATACATGGATTTTGCTTGTTTCCCTTTAAACACTGATTTGACATTCATTACCTCAAACCATCATATTAGTATTCTAATGTACTCAGCTGTTGATGACCCATGTTGCAAACTGAGTTTAATGCTGGCTACCTCAAGGCCCTCTGAAATACGTTGATTAAATATTTGCAACACCAGCTTGATGCTCTACTTCTCTAATAATGTAGGGCAAAGTGATTTCGGATTAAGTTATGACCATATTTAACAATGGAACTGGAATCTATGTCATAGAGCATTTTAGTGTCTTAAAAAAATGGCTCTGAGCCCTATGGGACTTAACTTCTGAGGTCATCAGTCCTCTACAACTTAGAACTATTTAAACCTAACTAACCTAAGGACATTACACACATCCATGCCCGTGGCAGAATTCGAGCCTGCGACCGTAGCGGTCGCGCGGTTCCAGCCAAACAGGCCGGCAGTGTCTTAAAAGTAGCTACAGAAAACTAATTTTGTTCCAGTGCCTTTCTGACTGGAAACTGAGGATAGAACATATCTCTATCTTTATTTTTTGATTCAACCACACATTTCTTATACATTTCAAGTTGTGAACTGGGTCGATTACAAAGAAAAGTGGATGATCAGGATTACGTAGATGTTTAAAAACAATGTTAGTAGCTATCTCCACAGAAAACATGACATTGTTTTGCTGTTAATCTTGTTGTTGTCAGTTGTAAGACAAAAAATCATAGAGTCAATAAGTTCAAGATAATTTATTATTCCTAACAATACTTCATATAACAATCAAGCAGAACTGGTTTTAACTGACAGGATGTAAACAACATATCTCTAATCAGTCCTTCCTGTGATCTTCAAAAAATACACGAACTAAGTCTTCCTTGCCATTATACTCTACTCATAAGGCAATTCTACTTCCATGGCACTCAGCAGTAACTCTTCTATAGAACTGAAGCTGAAAGCTTCATTGTAGCCTTTTTCAGTAGACAGACTATACATTAGTGCTGCTCCTAGTTGTTCATTTTATAGCTTCATCTTTTTCTCCTCTGGCTCTTCTCTTAATAGTTGCTGCCTTCTTTTGATATCTAGCGAGGAGAGTCTATGAATATTGATGGAACTACACCTGGCTTCGAACATGGTTTTGGAAGGGGGGACACATAATAGCTGTACTATGCTTTCATCCCAAATTTGTGTTTCCCACAGATTATCATTTTCCCAAAAGTGGACATTGCATACCTGTAAATACAAATGAATAAGTAATGGGAACTGCACAACCAGGTATTTATATTTCGTGATAGATTTATCAAAACTGCTATATGTATTATATAGTGTCCTGCTGTAAAAACACAACAACCCCTTCATCAGAAAGTAAGAACTGTGTAACTAAGATATCATGAATATGGAACATGGGGAAATGTGGAACATATGACAATGCATCAATGCAATAAATTCAAGAGAACGATTAAAAAACAGTTGGAAGAGGCAAGAAGTTAACTTATTCCATAGTATATTAAAGGTATGTGGTACTGTAAAATGTTCAAATGCTATAAATTATTAACGATGATAATACAAATGTTTACAGACAATTACTACAAGTTGTGTATTTATGTACCTATCAAAACCTTTCTGTAACCTGTGTAACTAAGAATTATTTTAAGGAAAACTGCTTTTATGGAGTATCTGTGAGCCCTTTTGCAACTAGAATATTCATATACAAAAGCTGACAATGTTAAGAAAGCCAAAACACTGCCACTTATGTGAAACATATTAGCAGAAACATAAGTACACAATTACTTTCAAACAACTTAATTTCGCAGTTAATGAGGGAAGAGTAGGGCACTTACGTCCATCTGGAATTCAGACCCAGAAATCGGGACAATTTGCAAAAAGAACTTTTTTTACACGTGTATGTTCAGATTTTTTGCTTTTGTATTTGCTGAGACTATAAATCCTTGAACCCAAAAATAATTCCTGTCTTTCTATTTCCTATAATCTACATATGCATTCCCCCTTTTATGGTACACTATATACCTTTCTAAAGAAAAATAGTTATTTGTGCACTGTAAGATCAGGAATATTTTTCAGTCAGTGTTATGCTCAAAATTACTAACAGGGATTTTGAAAATCAGGTTGCCAGAGTTAATTTATTAGGGATGTCCTAGTATGGTAGCTACGCTGAACTTTGCTTTGCTTTACTTTGTCGACGTTTACGATTTTCTTTTCTGTTAACTGACAGGTTACTGAAAGCTTTTACAGCAGAAAACAGAACTGAATACTACTGTTAGCCCATTTAGACGTTATAAAACATCATAATAAAGCGATTAGTTTTACTAGCAACATTAGTGACGAGGAAATACACTGCCGTGTATATGTAGTACAAGAAATCTAATGTTCTTGAAGAAGCCTCTGCAGTTATCAGTTTTATACAAATTTCTACTGTTTTGGCTTACGGAATAAAGATTTACGTAATGTATGAAAGCTAATATCGGGAGGGGCCGTCATTTCAAGAAAATTAATCAGAATAAGCAGTCCTCTTCCTCATTAGAACTAAACACTTTTAAAAACTTACACAAAACACTTATCTTGGAACCTGCAGAAGGAGTAAAGTTATTACTGTAAATTCTTGATAACCATTTCTTCTTCGTTGGTTCATCTACAGGAAATTTAAATACAGAAACTTTAGTGCCTCCATCGTAGTTGCCTCTACAGTTCAGCACGCAACAACGAAACGGCATTATATCAATAGTGAGACTTGACAGAACACTTAAATCGTCCAGTCTAGTACACAACAAGGAAAAAAAAAGAATTCACGTTTGACACACGGTAACTCCACCCACTAACGAGCTAAATTAAGATACAATGACGCGCAGCGCGATGTTTACACAGACTGGGACTGCCCTGCTCACCACCACTTCAACCCCACCGACGCGCGAGTCGCCGGTGTGGCGTCAAATCGAGAGACCTGCACCAGGCGAGCGGTCTACCCGACGCGAGGCCCTCGTCAAACGACTTTTTTTTTACTGTCGCATGTCGCGGTGTTGTGACGTCACGAACAACTTGAGCAGACTTTCTTCAGCTAGGGGGTGCCGCCTCTATGCACTTTGTTGGTTACACAGGGGGTGGGGAAAAATATGGAAACACCGAAAACACTACTCATTACACAACTCCGGTGAAGCAAACCTGTCAGCGTTCAAAATGGGTTCCATTGGTATCGTTATGGATACAGGCCTTCAATGGTTTTCAAGGGAATCCTTACCATTATTCCTGAAAAATAGTGGGAAATTCAAGTAAAGATGATTGTGGTGAACAGCGACACGCAGCTGTCTGTCTAAAACCGACCACAAAGTCTGAATAATACTGAGATGTGATGACTGGTACGTCGTTGTCGCGCTCAAACAGCCAGTCCTGGACGACGCGAGCGGCAGCCCGGTCGTCTTGGAGGACAGCACTACCGTAGGGGAACAAATATTTTACCACGGTACGTTCAATTTATGGACGTCCATCCTATTGCATGAACTAGGGCCTACAGCTGATGATATATCTGAGAAAAAGTACCGCCAAGCTGTATCTTGAAAATGTCTATATTCTGTCACACGACTAGTTTCTGTGTTAAATTACCGCCATCCTCAAGTCCTAGCACTACCAAAAGACAATTTCTTTATTTGTAATATCTGCTACCAGTCTCTATTTATTTTTGTTGTATATTTAATCTACCATAATACAACACTTTTCGATCATGTTCTGTTCATCATCATTAGTTAAAAATAAATTGTCTTAAACTAATTTAACCTGGAATTTTTTGTCCGTTGTTCGATACTGTAGTGGCTGGTGGAGCATTTGGGGTGGAGAGCGGCAGTGGATGGCCAGAAGTCGATGTTATTAATGTTTCCTGCTGGTTTTTCTTGTTGTTGGTTATGTATGACATCACAGCCTGTATAGGATGCAGATCGTTTTGCACCAGTTGTGTGTTGCAAAAATCGTGTGAAATGTTTTTATATGACATTCCATCTATTACGATTTTATCACCTTGTAGCTTCATTTGCATCATTGGTATAATGGCAGAGCCATTGAGTAACATCACACTATTGCACATTGTATTTCGTTTTTGTTTTCCGACGTAATTCACTGCACAGATTGTTTCGACATACATGTAAACATTATGCACATGATACAAGATGGAGAACTTTGATTTCCTTGGCGCGTTTCTGTGGACGCCAGCTACTAGCACACGTGGGCTAACTTTCATCAGGAGTACTCGACACCGTGTTGTCTCCAATGACAATGGCATTCTCAACTTCACTCGGTGACTTTGTTGGTCAGGGTTTGACCCCATGTTACACTTTATGAAACGCGAATTGCGGAAGGATTCAAACACATTTTACACAATGCGTACTGCATACAGAAGAGGAGCCGTTCAGAGACGATGGTGGTTTGCATGAGCATGACAATGCGACTTACCATAAAACAGCATCTGTTAGGCCACGGCTCGTGGACAATAACATTCCTGAAATATTCCCAGAGTTCCGACCTGAACCCAGTGGAACACATCTGGGGTGAGTCCGAACATCAACTTTCCTCCAGACCTGCTTCCATCATCGCTGCCTTGTCTGGATTCGGCTCTTGAGGAAGGGTGGCCTTCCATACCTTCACAGACACTCACATAAATCTGGCAGAGCTGAAATCGTCATGAAGGCGAAGGTTAGACCCATCCCAGATTAAGGTCTACTAACAGGTGTCCTGATACTTTTCATCTGACAGTAGATATAACTAAACGGCTAAGACCGTCATCCGGTGCCAGTCACAGGTTGCCTATGTGACAGACTCCACAAAAAAATGAATTTCAGTACTTTATAAATAATAGGGTCGTTCAGTAAGTAATGCCCTACACTTTTTTAAAAAGCCATTAATATACATAGACGAACGTCCTTGTTGGTGTTTCACATTTGATGTTTGCTCTGTGCGCCGGTGAAGTTTCGAACCGTTCTGGCAGATGGCAGAGCCGTGGTACAGCGTCTAAATGGTGTCTACATGCGACTCACGTTACAAGCAGCCCGCTGTTATTGAATTCTTGTGTGCAGGAAAAGAAACTGAGGTGAATATCCATAAACGTTTCTGTGCAGTGTATGGCGATGTTGCAGTTGAGAGGAGTACAGTTGGGCGGTGGGTAAAGAAATGCAGAAACAGAGCTCCATGATCAGACTCGTGTGAGACGTCCTGCCACACCCGCTGCTCCAGACATGCTGAACCGTGCGGACGCCATTATTCGTGGAGACCGGCGCATCACAACTCGACAATTGGCTCTACAGTTGTCAGTCAGCATTGAATGTGCGTCTGCAATGATCGAAAATCTCGGATATTCAAAGAAGTGCTGACGATGGGTTCCACGAATGCTCACAGCGGACCACAAGATTCAAAGAAAGGCCATTTCATCTGAATTGTTCGAGATTTTTGAGACCGACTGAGAGGTCTTTCTGTCACGGATCGTTGCTCGGCACGAAATCTGGTTCAAATGGTTCAAATGAATCTGAGCACTATGGCTCTTAATATCTGAAGCCATCAGTCCCCTAGAACTTAGAACTACTTAAACATAACTAACCTAAGGACATCACACACATCCATGTCCGAGGCATGATTCGAACCTGCGACTACAGCGGTCGCGTGTTTCCAGACTGAAGAGCTTAGAACCTCTCAACCACAACGGCCGGCCACGAAATCTGGGTGCACCACTTTGCGCGGGAACAAATAAGCAATCCATGGATTTGTATCAACCTCATTCACCAACAAAAAAGAAATTCAAGGCAACCCCCCCCTCCCCCTCCTGCTGCAAAAGTCGTGGTGACAGTTTCCTGGGACTGTGATGGTGCCATTCTCGTGGATGTGATGTCATGAAGGTCAACCATCAGTTCAGAGGCAAACGTGAAGTCTGTGAACAAACTCAAGAACCATTTCCAACGTGTTCGATCGCACAAGAATCCATCAGAAATCTTACTCCAACACAATAATGCATGCCCACACACAAGTCTGAGAACCTTGGACACATCGCCAAATTGGGTTGCTCATCGTTGCCTCATCTACCCTACAGTCCAGACCTGGCACTCTCGGACTTCTCTCTCTTTGCGCCGCTTAAAGATAGGAACGCTCTTTGAAGATGACGAGAGTGCCAGTAATGCAGTGAGTACATGGCTACGCTTACAGGACAAGTGCTTTTAACAGAGGGGAATAAATGCCCTTCCACAACGTCGGCGTCCGGCCATAGAACGCAAAAAAATAGAACAAAAGGTGCTTCAAAAGGCTCTAAGCACTATGGGACTTAACATCTGAGGTCATCAGTTCGCTACACTTAGAACTATTTAAACCTAACTGACCTAAGGACATCACACACATCGATGCCCGAGGCAGGATTAGAACCTGCGACCGTAGCAGCGTCACGGTTCCGAACTGAAGCGCCTAGAACCGCTCGACCACAGCGGCCGGCAAAATAGGACAGGAACAAGAGATGTTGACGTATGTTTTCGCCAAATTCTGACTCTTGACAATATGTTCTGAGAAAAAAAATGTGGGGCATTACTTTCGAACGACCCTCGTATATTAAACAAACGCGAAAATTCAAATTGCTGCCATAATCTACTTATTAAGAGGTATAGTCTTACGTCAAAGGTTCAGCACAATAAGTGAAGTGTTAGTGTTAGAAGTTGCGTATATCTCTTGAGCATAACTCACGACGCATAAATTACCCAGATTGTATTCATCGAGTGTTTGAGAATGAGAGCACTTACGGACTTCGAACAAACTTTACACATTACTTCAATGAAATGAAAAAAGTTTAACGTTTACTAAATTTTCGCTGTTAATGCAGTAAACCATCAGTATCAAGCATTTATTACTTCTTTACTACTTCTATTTTTCGCAACCTTTTTACATACGAGTTACAGACATAATGCTGTATCTACCTGCAAAATTGTATCAGTGTTTGTCTCACAGTTTAGGAAATAAGACTTAATCATTAAGATGCGTTAAAAACTAGCTTCTCTTAGAACAGTTATTCGCTTCTTTAGATAATCGGGAGTGAGGGGCTTACTAGTAGTGTGAGAAGAGCTTTCGGTTAACTATTGCGCCAAAGTGCTGGCTACATTTCGTTGTTTTCCGAAGTTACTGATCACGAAACGTTCAGTACCTCTTTTGAACCCGCTGCATGCCAGAAGGTGATCGGCACACCAGTCTTGAGCCACAGTCACAAGTCGGTCGAGTGAGTGCAGGCAGTCTAGACCGACGAGCCAACACATTATGACCACCTGTTTGGTAGCGTGTTCTTTCATTGCCCAAACGCAATGCGACAGAGATCCTGCTTGGTATGCATTCTACAAGTCCTTGACAGGATTCCGGAGGTATGCGGCCCTAGATGTCTACCCAGAGCTCAAGCAGTTCTCGCAAATGACTGGATGATGGTTCACTGGCACGCTGCTGGTGTCCCACAAATATTCCAGAGTATAAGGATCGGGCACGTTTGTTGGCCAAGACATCAATAAGAGTCCACTATAACACCCCTGAAAAAAACTGTTAGCACGATTCTCGCCTTGCAACACTGAGAGCTATCGTGCTGGAAGATGCCATCGGTGCAGGCGGGAGACTTCAAGCGTGAAGCGATGAAGGTGATGCGCACCAATGTTCACGCAGTTCACTGCTGTGACGGTGCCTTCGAAGACCACAGCAGATCACATGGATGCCCACCTCAGTGCACCCCATAGCATAATTCTGCCCTCATCGGCGTTCACCTGTGGCGCCTGGACGACGGCGTGTGAGCACCCACCCATCGACCTGGAGTAACAAGAAATGAGATTTATTCGACGGACGACACGTTTCTATTGATCCACGGTGAAGATTCAGTGATGCTGTGCCCACTGCAATCGTAATTGACGAGGTCGTTGGGTCAACAGAAGAACACGTAGGGGTCGTGTAATGTGACTCTCCATGTACCACAACGGCCCTTGAACGGTGTGTCGAAACACATGGGCCCGGACCAGCATCGTATTTTGTCGTCAGATCTGCCACAGGTTGCTGCGTATTACACAGTACATGATTCTCCGACTCCCACGGCGTGGTCGTCCAATATTATACGGCTCACCTGTTATTTCTACATCCTTCAACCACTTTCCATAGCTGCTCACGAAAGTAGTACGCCAACAGGCGACCAGCTTCGCCGTTCCAGAGATTCCCGTCTGCAGACGCACCGCCACAACAATGTGCGCTTTGTCGAAACCTCTTATGTCAGTGTATTTCCGCATTCGCGGCCCGCATCTCCGCTACAATGACTGCCTTTTCGTTTCTGCTCCGCTTACATTCTTTCCTTACTGCGTGACGCGCCCGCACTGGTGCTCGGTATTGCGGCTAGCCGGCTTACACCTCAGCCGCTCGCCGGGCAGAGAGCGCAGGTTGGAGCGCTGGTGGGACGTTCGGAGCTCTCGTGGGCAAGAAACGCCGGGCGCGACTGGAGCACGTGCAATCGATTTACGGATCGTGACGCGGCCAGCTGCGGGCGGCAGCATCGGCACTGCACGACCGCGCAGTCACGAGCCTCGCTGCCCGACATTCTCCATCTCGCGGGCCGGACTCGTTTTGCTCTGTTCTTTCTCTCTACGAGAAAAAAAATGGACTTCGGCAGAATAATGTTTAACTTATCCGTAGAATTACAGCCACGTTACGACCTATCTCTTCGAGATTATCGAACGTATGCACTCATTCCATCGGTGTACAGTACAGTGGAAGAAAATCGAGGATCGCTACATTAGAAACACTGAAAGTCGCAAGCTCTATCTTCTTATATCGTGTTTTCAACTGAAAATCTCGTGCTTGTACTCTTGTTAACTTTACTGTTACAGAGATCTGCTAAACTTTGTTATTTTTTTAATTGGTCCTGTGCGCAACAAATAACTTTCTAGGTCTTTCTGTACCACTGCTTGATCTGCTGCATTCCGTTATTTAACAAAAACATAAAATTAACTATTATTCATGCTGAGTGCAATGCATGTTCTGTATGGCGGCTCCTGCTGTTGCTGCGGCTGCTGCTGCTTATTACAACTACGTATAATTCAAGAGAAAGGGTTTGGTCGAATCTAAACTCCATAAATGATAACCCAAACAAGTAATTCCTTTTTTCAATACCTATATTCTGAAAGCGATTCTTTCTCATTCAATTAGCAAAACGCTAGAAGCTCTTTGAACAATCGCTTCGTATGTATATCTGCCTCCAGTGGCATTAAAGCAATATTACAAATTAATCAAACTCTTGAGACAAACTGAAATACTTCTCAATTAAATACATAGTGAAATAATTCTCTAACAATTACAAAAGAAATCAATGACAAAAATCAATACTTAATCTATTCGCCTGACAATTCAACTCCTATCATAATTCAACTCCTATCATTATCAAAATTAGTCTGTTGCTACGCACATAGACAAACCATTTTCTTTAAATTAATAAACGCCCAGCAGTTTAAAAAAAATATCAACTCAGTACCAAATCCTGTGTCGCTGATGGCGGACACAGCAGGGGCATCTTTCGTGCACACTGACACCTTACCCTTACCAAGTGTGAGACTCTTGTGGTAAGTGTATCTGAGATCTGTAGCGATTGTGTATGTGTGTAGCGCAGTGTGGTGTGATTTTCGTGATGTGTGGTGATGTGAGGAAGGGGAGGCTGAAACCCACGGCCAGCACGCAGGCTGCCTCTTTCGGATGGCACCCAGGTGGCCGCCGAGCCTGACGTCTTCATCCGTCACTGCAGGAAGGAACGGCTTGGCATTCAACCCAGGAAATTCGCTGCCAGTCTAATGATCAGGAACTTTGCGCCTTCCTGCGACTTGCTGGAAAGGCGAAGGGCGAGAGCTCGTGGCGTACCCAGGTGGTTAGCCATCCAAGTACTGGTTACGTCAGAAGTGGGGTGTCGGCCGTTATCGGGTCGGCCCCACATATTTAAACACGCGCGGAGCCAGCTAAGCCGCCACCGCCGCACGATGGCGCTGCCAATGAGGTGCAAGCACCCCCTCTCCAGGGCCGCAGCACGGGTGAACAACGTTCGTGCACAGAGCTCCATTTTGTCTGTATGCCAGTTGAATAAGTTTTACGGGCTTTCATAGTGGCCAGAGCTCGACATCTTATGAACTGTATGGAATATCTGTATATATCTCTACATTCAAATTTAGTGTTAGGAACTGCCGATGCAAATGCAGCATCACAATTACATATTAGCCGGCCGGGGTGGCCGAGCGGCTCTAGGCGCTACAGTCTGGAACCGCGCGACCACTACGGTTGCAGTTTCGAATCCCGCCTCGGCCAAGGATGTGTGTGATGTCATTAGGTTAGTTAGGTTTAAGTAGTTCTAAGTTCTAGGGGACTGATGACCTCAGAAGTTACGTCCCATAGTGATCAGAGCCATTTTGAAGTTACGTATTATTTCTGCTATTTGATATTAAATGTAGATTCAATTAATATCTGAATTCTCTGTTGATGAACGGCGTATGTTAGTCGCTCCTGTATCCACTAAAGAACCACGCAGCTTGCAGAAGAAATCACAACACCAAGATGCTTAACTTCGGCAACCTGACGAAAATCGATTTGTTCAACAACGCTCTGCGGAGACTCAGCTTGTCCGAGACATGTGACATGTCAGTAAACTGCTTGGCCACTCGTCAAAACAGTTAGTTATGTTGCGATCGTGCACTGTTATTAGTTGTCTAAAGTTAGCGTGCAGTGTAAGTACAACTAAATCAGTGTGTATATATTTTCCAAAGCTATAAATAACTCCCTGTTATAGTGCGTTTTTACCTTTTTCTTTATAGCTTCGTCTCTTTTTCTCTAGCAGGTGGAAAACTAGAACCGCACCTTATTTACCAATGCGTGCAGTAAGAAATAAGCGTTTGTCTTTCCGGAGGACTAAGTGTTAGTAGTCTGTGAGTAAAGGCTATGTACTGACTCATATCATTCAGCTACGTCCCTTCAGGCGGATGTTAACACAGCTCTTTGAAAGTCACAACGTTTCTTTCACCATCGTTGTCTTGGTTCTCGCCTGCTCCCTAGCTGATGACTTGTTGCAATTCTGTAAGACGTTAAGTTGCATTCCTTTTTCTCATTTTATGAGTTGTAGTTGTGTATCAACACTGTTCATTGCTCATCTGCAGGTCTTTTATCAAAATCTGCCACCTCCAACAATTTTTTTTGGTGGGAAGGGGGGGTGAGGGGGGGTGAGGGGGGGTGAGGGGGGGTGAGGGGGGGAGGGTGAGGGTGGGGGGGAAGTCACGGAACGTTTCAGTCTTTTAAGGTCACCATCAAGTAACAGTTACATTCTCGCCACGGAAGACGTCTCCAGCCGACAGACGTAAAGTCGGGAATCTTGGTGGCCAACGAACGTGACCATTTCTATCGATATATCTTCTCGGGAATGTGAGGTTCAGGTGATATGTCACCTGAAGACTAGAATGGGCTAGGGTTCCGTCATCCTGGAAGAACATATCCATCCTTGCAATGAAAGGAGCCTCTTCCAGTAACAGTGGAAGCCTGTTTTCAAGGACTTAGACAAAGGGAGCAGGTAAGATAGCGCGTTAAGGCAACGGGTCCAGTCACATGATTGTCAATTACGCCACACCACACATTGAGAGAGATGTGTTCTTCGAAAATCTCTCCGCAAAGGGAGTTCGGACGGACTGCCGGTGTGAGTCACGAGTGTTAGTGGTGCCGCCGCGTATGAAAGCGACTTCCTCAGTAAGCGGTACGAACGGGAGTACTGGGCAATTTGTAATTAGCCGACAACAAAAATCCAACCGTCTACCTTCAGCTACATCTCTCAGTTGTTGAGTACAGTGTAAAAGATATCAACAGAGAACCTGCATACGTAATGTCCGCCATGTTCTTCCCCGTGTAACTTCCGCAAATTCAGAAATTCTCTATGTGCCTGGTGAAGGACCACGTTCTGTCAATCGAATACTGCCCCCTACTTCAGCCTCAGTCTGTGCCTCTGCGCGATGAGGTGAGGTATAACGGGTGAACGCTGCGTCACTCTTACGCAATTCGGCGAAAAAGCTAGTAGACACTCTTGTGTCTGGTATCTACGGTAATAAAATCTTCTAACCACTTTCGATTACAAAATCCGTACACAAATACCATATCGCCAGTCAATACCGCAGTTGAAGCATGCAATTATGCAACCTCCAGGACATTTCGCAACATGAGCTTCAAAACAAAATGTAAAGCAATGATAAAACGTTACGAACTACAGCAACAACAGCCGAAGTAAAAACTTATCTCCGTAATCAGATGTATCACATCCGAAAGAACAGATAAAACGCGTTCAAATAATTGATTCGCCTCGATCCACTACATTCAGTACGAATGCACAATTACATCCGGCCTCCTGCGGGAATCTCAAAGCAGCAGGGATAGAGGACATTGCCAGTTCATCGGATAGGTGTCCGCGGAGGTGCCATAAACACTGCCTTGGAGAGGCGTAGTGGTTAACGCACGTGCCCACTCAGTAGAAGATTCCAGGTTCCAATCCCGACCCGTACACAGTTTCACTCGCCGCCGCAGAGGCTGCACACAGTCCTGGTGCAGGTGACACCAATAGTCGGTTTGCTTTCCTTTCCTTTTTCTCCTTCAATTAACTTTCATCTGAATTACTCGATAGCACGATCTCCTATACTATTTAGTGTTCTTCCTGATACACCCCGTATGCAAATTAATTTATGTTGTTAGTGCTAACAGATGCATAATTTTTATTTATTCTCGTACAGTTTCTCAACAAGTACCTCACCAATGCCTGCTGAACAGCGTATGTAAAGCCACGTCACCTGCCGCTCCTACACGTGGTGCTGTCCCAGGCGGGGGTGGCAGCTGACTTACTGTACTGTTTCCCCTGCGAACCCGCCTCGGGTGGGGCGTTGAACAGGCGCGTGCGACTGCAGCCCTTCTAGAGGCGGGCTGCGGAACTGACACAGATTAGTTTCCCTGCATTACCTAGCCTCCACTTCATACGCAAAATGTAACTGCCTCATGTGCTGAATCAGTATTTGTAGCTAACTGTTCACTGCGCGGACCTGCTGGGCATGATGGAGAGGGCGGGGGGGGGGGGGGGGGGGGGGGGGGAGGGGGAGGGGATACTCGAAAGAAAGCACACAGTATCAAACCAGGGATCGGTACATGGAATGTGAGAATACTGGAAAAAGAAGGAAAACCTGGAAAGCTTCACAGGCAGGTGGCACGAAATAATATCAATTAGCTGGGAGTTGCTGGAATGGGGTGGACTCGGAGAATAAAATGTAGAATTCGCAACAGAACAGATTTATGGCAGTAATGCTCAAAGGGGACAGAAATATATACCACTTATGCAGGTGTACAAGCCGAATTCTGAACACGACGAAAGCCTCGTGGAGGATACTCACGACACAGTAGACAAAATGGACAATCTAGGATGCTACAAAGCAGTAACGTGAGGAGAAGGAGGGAACAATACGCAGCTATGGCATGGAAGGAAGTGTGAGGTTACTTTCCGTCGTGTGTGTGTGTGTGTGTGTGTGTGTGTGTGTGTAATAGGGATAGGGGGCGGAGGTGTACGCTCTTACTTCTCATTACTACTTCCTGTTCGGCTGACCATCTCCATTTGCCACACCCGCTTCCCCGCTGCTTGCCGGACAGCGATTTAAATAAGGTCTGCAATAAACCTGTAAACAATTCTGAAATACAGTGTTATTCTAAATGATGGATCCATTTTCAAAACTTCGTATTTATTCAAGTACAAATCCAAAATGAACAAGGTTTACACAAATGAAAAGAAGAAGTTCCAAAGATTTTTTTTTCATTATTCTTCTTCTTTCGTTTCACCCTCTTTGGGGTAAGCTGGATCAATCATTTCTTTGTGCGTTGTTCTTTTTTTAGGGCCCAGTATTTCTTCGTTCTTTCTGATCTTCTTCTCCTTTCTTCTTCCGAGATGAAAGGTTTGGACTTTTGTGTGGATTTGTCTTGGAACCTTATGTTTTCATCTTTAGTAATTAATTTAGCAGTTCGATCAATAAGTGAATTTTCTGAAATCTTTAATTCCACTAGGTCTTTCTCAGTTTCTTTAAACCAGTTGGGCTACGTTTTTCGTTTACGGAAGAAGTCAAAGATTTGTTTAGTTAATCTCTTGGAATTCATTCTAAAAAGATGACCATAAAAATTTATTCTCCTTTTTCGCATAGAATCTGAAAGTTTTTCAATTTTCTTGTAGAGAGTTTCATTTTTTATGTATATAATCTTACTGTCTTGAAATTTTGGCCCAATGATTTTTCTTAAAATTTTTCTTTCCTTTACCTCAAGTTTCTCCATTTGGCCTTTGAAATTCATGTTAAGTGTTTCTGCTGCATACAGTGCTTCTGACTTAATCACTATCTTGTAATGTGTAATTTTGGACCCCCATGAAAGGGATTTTTTGTTATATGTATTTTGTGTTAGTTGGAAGGCCAATTCAAGTTTATTTTTTCTGGATTCCATTGCTTTGCTTTCCCCAGCATTCCAACTAATCCATTCTCCGAGATATTTGAATTCTTTTACTATTTCAATCTTCTGTTCTTGAACGTTGAGGTATTTACATGAGTGTTTGATGTTTGTCAATATCTTAGTTTTTTCAGAGGAGATGTGAAGACCAGTTTTAGCTGCTTGTTTCTTTAGTTCAAGGATTTGCTCCCGTGCTTCTTCCATTGTTTCAGCAAACAGGGCCATATCATCTGCAAAAGCAATGCAATTTACTTTAAGGTTCTTCTTTTTGCAACCCAGTCTTATACCACTCTTAATATTTGTGTTCCATTCTCTGACTACTTTCTCAAGCGCACAATTGAACAGCAACGGCGAGAGCCCATCGCCCTGTCGCACTCCCGTTTTAATTTCAAAGGGTTCCGATAGATCGCCCATAAATTTAACTTTCGAAAATGTATTTGTAATGGTCGCTTTATAATATTAGTTGTTTTCTTATCCAAACCCATTTCTTCCAGGACTGACAACAGAGATTCTCTATCAATCGCATCATATGCTTTTTTGAAATCAATGAAGGAGATTTTTTCATTATGTTTGATATCAATTTAATAAATGTAATAACTTGTAATAATTTGCAATTAATTAGTTTTTGTTAGTTAGTTAATGATCAGAAATGTGATAAATGTTCAATGTGGCCACCGTTGGCTGCACTGCAACATTGACGTGATGGCCAAACTCGTCCCACACACACGAAAGCTACTGAGTGCACGGCGGCAGTGGTCCGGTTCCGCAGGTCGTTCAGAGTGGTCGGTAGAGGCGGGAAGTAAACAGCTTCCTTCACATAACCTCATAAGAAATAGCCGTAGGGTGAGAGGTTAGGAGATTTCGGTGGCCATAGGTGCAGAGCCAGGTCCTCAAGTCCTCTGCGACTGTTCCAGCACTGAGGAAGAGAGTCATTCAAAAAGCCTCATACAACACAGTGCCCGTGGGTCTGTGCTACAGCCTGATGCAAAATGAAGTCCTGGGAATCTTCCATAACTTGAGGGAACAGCCATTGTTCCAACATGTCCATGTACGTAATTACCATTGCAGTTCTTTCCACAAATAAAAATGGTCCACAAACCTTTGTATGCGATGCGGCACAGGACACGTTGACCTTTGGTGGATCCTTTTCATGTTGCAATGGTGAATGTGGATTTTCCACATCCCATATGTGAACATTGTGTCTGTTGACTTTTCGACCGAGGTGGAGCATCGCTCCATTGCTAAAAATAACACGCTGCACAAATGCGTCATCCTCCATCTTTGCTAGGAAATAACCGCAAAATGTGAGTCTCTTCTCTTTGTAATGGGGTTGAGAGCCTGCACAAGTTGTAATCGGTAGTGCTTGTACAGCAAACGCCGTCTCTAAACTTTCTATACAGCTGGTTGGGGTATTCCAAATTCTCGACTGGCTCTATTGGTAGACTTACTGCGACTGCGCACAAAACTTTTTCAAACCGTCCTCTGACACACGAAGTCAGCCTGCTTTTTTTTTCCTTTTCACACACTCCTAGTCTTTTTAAACTTCTTAAACCAACGGCTCATACTTTTTCCAGTTGGCGGTTGAATACCGAATTTTGTACGAAACGCCCGCTGCACTGCAATTTGCAACTGACTTTTCGCGAACTCAAGAACGCAGAAAACACAGTCGCCATCTCACTCACAAGTGACAGTGAAACGGAAGGACGGGCCTAATGCCGTACAAACTCTACCGCCCGCCAAAACTTTGAAACTTCCTCTTTTCGTTGGTATAAACCATGTTCATTTTGGAGTTGTTCTTGAATTCATACGAATTTTTGAATGTGAGTCCATCATTTAGAATAGCCCTCTAAATATAACCGAACGAACTACTGAATAACAGGGATACCACTAGTCTTTACTACCTGGAAAAGAAAGAAAGTGAAACGTCCCCTTTGAAAATTAAATGACTGTGCTGGTAAACTTCTATGTTATTTGATACAGAAACAGCTGAGTAAAACTGAACGTACTCCGATATTTCTCTCTTTACTTATTCTGATCATCACTAAACTGACACCCAATATATTTAGCGCAATGCAATCTCACTTTCAATAATCCCTACAAAAGAATGGCCCTAACTAGTAATAACCTATACCTTTCATGAATCACTTACTCGAACTACTGCAATACAACGAGCGCCAATACTGCCAGCTAAATAAAAGAGGCTGCACTTGGGCCAACACGTTGTTATGTGGCTGAAAAGTGAGGCGCAGTTAAACATTTGTGAACGGTGAGAAACAGAGAACAGGACACCAATAATCCTGATACATTCACACTTACTTCCTTGATACTAAATGTATTTTTCTAACTAAATGTATCTAATGGCAGAAACGTTCTGCATATAACTATCTTTCTAACGAACATAAATAGGTTATATAGAGACAAGCTTCGTTACCCATCCACGCGTTCTGCCTCGCTTTCGTGGAACATAGAACATCGGCTAGTATAGTCTATTGTCTGGACGCTTCCGCCGTCTACTAAGTTGCAGCCAAGAGCGGACTCCTGTAACATAGTTTCTTAGAGATGTGGCATCCGTTTTGCACTTAACTGTTGGATTTCTAACTGAGCTAGCAGGCGATATCCAATTGTCAACCCTTTTATTAATTTTATCTCGAGACTTCTTTAATAGGAGTCCTTACACATCCTTCTTTCCTACACTTTATTATTAAACCAGAAAGCTCACTGCGCTATTTTCTTGTAGCACTAGGACTCGTGATTTTGCTCCAAGTCTTTTTCCACTATTATGCCGCTTTAAAGGGCTTCCCTGGGATCGACTGCACACTGTTCTCGCCACACTGGAGTCACGTATGCCACAAGCAGACCCAGCAATCTTGTCATCTTACTAGGTGAATGATTCATAGTGAAAAATAAATGGCTAAAAACCGGAGGGGAAGGCGGGGGATTTGCACTTAAAGGCGCCAGGGAATACCTGTGGTAACAAAATTATTTTATGCTGGAAGATAGTTACAGAAGTAGACACTACAGAAATACACATTACCAGTTACAGATATTAATAGCGACTGTTTGTTATTTATAACAGAAATAGAAATAAGTATGAAAAAGGTGATAATGATAATCTGGCGAAGATGGTGGACCCAGGGAGGGTAAGATCATGGGAAGAAAACACATTCTAAATGCTGTCACTTGAGTTTCTTAACACGCTGCGAACAAGGGACCACAAGGTAATGTCGAGTATTGCAATATGCTCAAATAAGGAATCATTAAAAAAGATCAGAAAAGTGTAGTATTTGTAAAGGCAAAACGACAAATGAGACATGGGTGGGAATGGAAATGATTTCAAAACTAGGAGAGAATAAAATTAAAAAATAAAAACAATCAGGTTTCAACTAACATGTGCAGGAGGCTGAATGGCAAATTGTGCACAGAAAGAGTGGCAGCTAGGGAGAAAAGGGTGCAAGAGGTCTCCGAAACAATGAAAGATATGTGTGAGTCACTATACAACAGACTAATCACTACAGACAAAGAATTTTGCTAAGAATTCTTGTGGAAAAACAGCTATGTGACACAATCACAAAACAACAATTCCGAAACTCGAATGATGGACGAAGATGAGACAGGGCCACCAATCAAAATGAAAGGGGTAAGGTGTGCAATAGATACAGTGAAAAACGGAAAGCGGTAGGTAGTTCGTGCACTGAAAAATTCTACAACGTTTCGTCAAAAAAAAAGAACTGAACAGCTTGGCGACAAATGACGGCGCTGACTCGCGCGCTGAAGCAGGTGTGATGCAGCGAACGATATGGGCCGACACGACTAACAACATGTGCACTGTGCACCGCGGCCTTGATGTGTGCGTGAAGAGCTGGAGACAGGCGGGGGGTAGAGCCGCAACCCTGGACAGCTGGCTGTCCGATGTTGCCAGCAGCGTATGGCCACTGTCTGAAAGGCACCGAGCCAGGCTCATTCGTAGTGAGTGCGTACAGCAGACACGCATCTAGTGTGGACAGCATCTGTCGTCTGCTGCCTTTTGACTCTTTTCTAATCGTGGAGTGGTGTAGACCTCCCTCCGTACCTGGCTGCTGATGAAACCTGACGCTACCTCTGTCACCCCACCGTGACGTCACGGCCCCAGCCTTTCATCGCGTATTTTTCACATCCTGGCTGTGTCGTGTCAGTCTAGCAATAACAGGAGCAGTTTCTATGATGCCAGCACAATCTACTTCAGCGTCATATGTAAAGACATGTAACCGGCCACTGTGCTGTGGTTTCTTGCGTCAGCCTGTTGACACATATCTTGCTTGGTTGGTCACGATATATTTTTGTTGTTAGAGTCGGAGCAGTGCTGCAACAGAATTACTGAAATGTGCAGGTTAGGCAACAAGAAAACCGGAGAACTAGTAAATTCATTGAGCACAGTGAACGTGTTGTTAATAAAACTTCTCTATTTAAACTAGACTGAACTGCATGTGACTTGCATCTGACTGAGTATTTAACTGAACTGAACTTTATCTGACTGCATGAAAATATTGTTGGAAAATTAATACTCAAAATTACACATCTGACTGCATGAAAGTTTAGTGGTAAAAATAAATGAAAGTCACCAACTTGCATCTGACTGCGTCTGTGGACTTAGCTCGTTCACTCCTTCCCGTTTAGCCGATAAAAAAACAAATATTCAACTCAGCCGTAGTGCAATGGCATAAAATTGTCATTCTAGATAACTTTACTCATTTTTGCCCTGTTTGTTACTTAATAAAAATTCTGTCCTGATCTGAATAATTTGCCAACTGTGCAATGGCATATAAATTATTTTAGTCTGATAAATGAAATTATAACCTTTACTCATGGGAACTTTACTTTAATGTACCTTTTGGTTCAATGCAAGTACAGGATGCGGAGACCGACATAAGGTGTGAGATGAAACTCTAATTTTATCTAAAAAATATGTATTGTTTAAACTTGCAAGGCACATGTGAAAAACTAAAAACAACTTCTATAGCATGGATTTACGAGAAAGTTTCACAAAACGCTTATTGCATCAACAATGGGATTTCTATCTAGCTTTTAGACATTATTTAACCAAAGAAAACCTATTTTATTAATTATTCTTTCTAGTTTCCTCTGGTATGTGCCGAGTTTCGCTCAATATATAGCTTACTATGTGCGTAGCGCCAATTCTTACTTTGATGCTCTCACGACCCGGCTGCCTCCTGCAGGCATATAGCTCCGACTCGAAACACGTCTGCGGTCTCTACGCATCTCCTCACCACTACTCAAACTTTTACAGCGTGCACCTAGCTCTATTAGCTGTCATAGATCTTACTAGTCGAAGATGTACTACTCGTCCAACCTTGCGGTAGGGAACTATCGACATTTTTCACTTGCTCTATCCTGATCGAATCTCAGCACATACCTTCCAACAGGACCATTAGCCTCATTCCACATGAGGTTAAATTTATGGTAAAGAAAACGAATGAAATTCCTGAAAAGGTAATGGAGCAGAATTTGGTCAGGATGAAGTCTGGTTTAGAAGGAACACAGTAGAATGATAAACAACTCCTGGGAAATACACTAAATGGTTTATGGAGAAGCAATGTGAATTTTTCGTGTGTTTCATAGAACTGGAAATATTGCAACCACAATGAGTGAAAGAAGAATAGGTTGGGAATACAGATCTTTCGTAAACTCATTGTACTTCAATCCAATAGTGTCAGTGAAAGTGACAGAGAAAGTAAAAATGGACTAAATTAGCGAAAGAGAAAGCTCTTTTCACATTGAAATGAGCAAATGTGATTGAGCCCTGCCCGCTAGATTACCAGCGGGTAAAAAATTTAGGATGAAGACTGTAGCGTTTGAAGTCATGGTGCGTCCAGCACTGGATGATAAAGAATATAGGAAATAGTAGACGTCAGTGAAGCTGACAGAATGAGTTATAGATGAAAATTAATAGATATAAATAATGGTTCTAGAAGGAGATGAGATGTTAAACATAATGTAACTGAAAATCATTAATATATATGCAGAAACTTGAATAACTGGAAAACAATGTACAAAGCAATTGAAAGTTCAGGAAAGAAATGAAAATGAGGACACAAAAGATGACAGGAACATTTTGTAAGAAAAAAACAGTTTCTTACAGCAATGTAGACAAAAGTAGTAGGACAGCAGGGTTTCTAGCACATTAAGTTAGGGCGGTTTGCATCCATTCAGGGGCAGACACTAATTCAGGGGCAATCTTGAATGATTTATGGCCCTCTCCAGCTCCCCTTAACCTGCTGCTATGCTAATTAGTATATGACCTCCTGAAGGTTGATTTATGACCCCTGGAGTAATCTGTCTTTCTGAGAAACCCATCAACTTTCTCCCACACCCCCTTCCCAACCTCAATGGTTAATCCCCTCTCCAGTACAAGCACACTTTTGATATCAAATCGACTAAGTAATTAAATTCATAAATTAAGTAACTCCTCCCCTTTTGGGAAATCCCCCTGACCTCCTCCAACCACCATCTCACCACCAACTCCTACACCTGCAGATTGGTGGGATAAGGACTCAGTCTCTGCTGGGGAGTAAGTATCTCATGACAGGAAATTCAAAACAATGTAAACTGTGTATTGAAGGATATAATGTTTATTTATAAAATTCAATTTCCAGGGTTTGAGTCTTTCTTTTATTTGGTGGAAAAAGTTCACCATTATCTGCTGTTTTGGAAGAGGCAAGTCGTATAAAATACATCAGGAAGAAGTAATTAAATAGATCTCTTTTTTCTCCGATCTAGCAATGAATATCGTCAAGATGAAACACAAACCATACTGGACTACACTATGACAGATCGCTCTAAACATATCTGGCAAAAAGAAAACTTCCAATAGGGTCACTGGCTGCTGGGTCAACACACCCCACTGTGCGTGCCACTGGTCAGTGACTCCCACAGCAGTGGAGCTCCGCTAACCCTCTATAAACCGAGCATCAGGTTTCAAGTTTGAAGTTTGATGCCAGACCAACTTTCTGTCTGTCTGTCTCTCTCTCTCTCTCTCTCCCTCTCTCTCCTTCGTCTCTCTCCCAGTCTCTGTCTCAAGTGCTTGCATCCTGTTTGTACGAACCAACGTATCTAAGCAAAACAAAGACCAAGATGATCATGAAGGATGCCCAACACATATTTTGTATTAATTTGCTATTAACTCGACCAGAGTGCGACACAGTTACATCAACTGCATCCCTGTTCCCCGCTCGACCACTTCAGAGGTTCAGAAATGGATCCCACCTTAAACCAGAAATTTCAATTCGTTCTAGTCACTGGCTATCTGTGCCAAACACCCACATGCCAGGCAGAATCGTCCTAGAAAACCAGCCACATATTCATTAGTGTATTTGCACATAAATATTACGGTCATAGTGCCAATCTGGTAACGTTCAAAAAGGATCGTCCTGACGACTGTGGCTCTGGAAATACCTATACCATTCTTCTGACTGGATATAAATTTCCAAGTAAATCGTTCATGCCCCTTAAGACTATAGATGTGTTGAAATCACAGTTTTCCACGTCATCTTTACACCACCCTCATGACCAGACACAGTGTTTTTTTTTTTTTTTTCACGTGTCCGAACACTGGTCGCAGTAACTTTACGTGGATTACAACATCGCCTGTTGCTGGAGTTAGTGTCGTTTTGTTGAGTTTTCGCATACTATTCACATACTCGTACAAGTGAGCCCCCTTCCTACTCACAAGCTGAAAATTCTCATTGCCGGGAATATAGCTTGAGTGATGTTCATATCCTCCTGAGGTAGAGTTTTACCAAGTGGCCCCTGCAGAAAACGTAGCGAGTCAAAGAATTGTGAGTAATTCTTTAGGTCATTCGTGTCATGTAGGACACTGAAATGATTTTTCACTATGCCTAAATCAGCCAAGTGCCCAACACCAAAGTTAGCGCCATACCCGATTACAATATGGAAGGAAACTTGTATGTGCCATGGTAATTGGTATTTCAGTTCCATAACTTTAGATTTCCAGAAGGCTTTCGACACCGTTCCTCACAAGCATCTTCTAACCAAACTGCGTGCCTCCCCTCAGTTGTGCTACTGGATTCGTGATTTCCTGTCAGATAGGTTACAGCCCGAAATAATAGACGGGAAGTCATCGAATAAAACAGAAGTAATATACGGCGTTCCTCAAGGGAGTGTTATAGGACCTCTATTCATCCTGATGTATATTACGACATAGGAGACAATCTGAATAGCCCTATCAGAATGTTTGCAGATGATGCTGTCATTTACCATCTTGCAAAATCATCAGATGACCAAAACGAATTTCAAAATGATTTAAATAAGATACCTGTCTGACGCGAAAAGTTGCAGTTGACACTGAATGAAGAAAAGTGTGAAGTTATTCAAATGAGTGCTAAAAGAAATCCACTAAATTTCGATTACGCGAAAAGTAACAGAAATCTTAAGGCTGTAAGTTCAACTAAATACTTAGGCATTACAATTACAAATAACCTAAATTGTAACGATCATAAGGATAATTTTGTACATAAAGCAAACCAAAGACTCTCATTCATTGGCAGAACACTGAGAAGATGCAACAGTTCTACTAAGGAAACTGCTTACACCATGCTTGTCCGCTCTATTCTGGAGTATTGCTGGTCGGTGTGGGATCCGCATTAGGTGCGACTGACGGATGACATCGAAAAAGTTTAAAGAAGGGTGGCTCGAACTATCGCGAAATAGGAGAGATAGTACCACAGACATGATACGTGAATTGGAGTGGCAGCCATTAAAACAAAGGCGTTTTACGTTGCGACGGGATCTTCTCATAAAATTTCAATAAGCAGTTTTCTCCTCGGATTGCGAAAACATTCTGTTGGCACTCACCTACATAGGGAGAAATGATCATCACGATAAAATAAGAGAAATCTGGGTTCGCACAGAAAAATTTAATTGCTCGTTTATCCCACGTGCCGTTCGAGAGTGGAACGGTAGAGAGAGACAGCTTAAAGGTGGTTGATAGAACTCTCTGCCTTGTGCTTTATTGTGAATAGCAGAGTAATCACGTAGATGAAGATGTAGATGAAAACGAAGTGTTTGGTTTGCCTTCGCCACAACTTTATCTGTGTTACGGTTCCAATGTAAATCGTTCGTAATTGTAATTCCTAGGTAAAAGTTGAACTGACAGTCTTGAGATTTGTGTGAGTTTAAATACGCACTTACGTTCTCTTATTACACGGAAGCTATATTTGTTTTAGGCTATGCCTCGAAGAAGAACGCTTATGGAGTGGGACTGAAATACGAGGACCTAGAGGGAGACAACTTTTCCGTAGGCAGTGTAACAGGAGTAAAGTGAACATTGAAAATAGTAATTCTATTGTTGTTTTGAAGGATTCATTAAATGTGTAATGAACGTAATTCTAAATAATTTTGTGAATAGAGCACATATTGTAATGCAAGAGATTTTGCATCTGACGTTACTTTACATGATACAACAGCATTCACATCATGTCATAAGCTAAAAGTTAATTTCCCAGCATTAACAAAATATTTCAACACACTGTATAAGAGCTCTCTCAAATGATCGAACAACATATGGTCGTTCAGCATGTTATGCGCTGTTACATTTTTATGAGATGAAGTGTAGAATTTCGACTGCAAACAATATTAGATTTTCTTATGATGTTTATAAATCATTATCTTTGTACGTAGCTATTTAAACATATGGGAATTAGAGTTGTTCAATTTGACCCAAATTTATGAGGTGATGCACTTGCTGAAATAAATTCTAATAATTATCAAGAGTTCTTTAAGGTTTTGTTCACTGCGCCGAATTACGTGTAACAAGTAGGACGCCCGGCCGTAAGAAACTGCCAAAGCGAAGCGCCAACTGCGTTACAGATCACGTTATTGCAAACTAGTGGACAGTGCATGCAGGAGCTTCTACAGTATGTAGGGAGAAAGGGGGGAGACGTCCGGCCCCGGTAGCTGAGTGGTCAGCGTGACGGAATATCAATCCTAAGTTCCCGGGTTCGATTCCCGGCTGGGTCGGAGATTTTGTCCGCTGAGGGTCTGGGTGTTGTGTTGTCCTAATCATCATCATTTCATCCACATCGACGCGCAGGTCGCCGAAGTAGCGTCAATTCGAAAGACCTGCATCAGGCGAACGGTCTACCCGAGGTCTTAGCCACACGTTCTTAAATTATTACTGGGGGAGACTTCCGGAAGAGAGTGAACACACACATGCCTGCCATACAAACAATTACGCTAAACCAACAGTAGCCACTCGCACTGAGGACGCTGGCCACCCATGTTTGAATACAGCAAAAGATCTTAAATATTACAGAAAATGAGCAGGGGGCACCACGTGGAGTTTTGTGAAGAACTAGGAATTTTCACTCACTGGTCAGCACATCGTAACAGGTTGCTAAATGAGAGGCTGGAAAGGAACAATGAAAATTTCCTCAGAAACTTCTCGAGTGAAGAATGCTTGTTTCAGTAATAAAAAGACTTAACTAAAATGTATTAACATTAATTTATAACCTATAAATGGCAGGAGAGCCAAGTCATATGTGAAGTACACTACCGATAAGACACCGTAACTACGTGACAGTGAAGGTAATGTTACCACTGACGGTGCCATCGAATTTGCGGAGATTTCTTCATTAAAGAACACGAAGTAAATATTCCAGAGCTCGAATCAAGAAATGCTACCAACATGAGTAGCTTAAAAGTAAATATCCTTCGTCTAGTGAAGGACGTCCATATTGTCCATATTGTATACCAATTAGATTTCTTTGCTGATACAATAGCCCCCTACCTGACAGTCACATAGAACAGGTCGCTCGATTAAAGACCTGCACCTAATGACGGGAAATTTGCGCGAGTCCACACCGTTACCCCAGGAAGGAAGTAGGAGTAATCTGCTGAATAACAGACCCACGTCAGTGGCGTCAGTTTGGAGTAGGGTGTTGGAACTTATTCTGTGTTCGAACATTATGTATTACCTCGAGTAAAACGATCTGTTAACGCACAGTCAGTGCGCATTCAAAAAATATCGCTCTTCTGAAACTCAACTACATTTTTATTCTCACGAAGTAGTCAGAGCTGTAAACCTTATAAAAAGCATCAAAAATAATTATGTGAAGAAATCAAAACTGTTTTCCATCCCATCTGAAATTGATTCCATATTTCTAGATTTCGAAGACACTTGATACAGGTCCTCTCAACTGGCTTCTAATCAAACTGCGTGCCTATTTAGCGTCAGTTCTGCGGTTGCATTCGTGATTTCCTGTTGGATATATCACAGTTCGTAATAACTGATGGAAAGTCGCTGAGTGAAACAGAAGTGATACCTGGTGTTTCCCAAGGAAGAGTTATAGGCCCCATGCTGGTCCTGAAGCGTACAGGTTGCAAATTAATAACATCGGGAAACTGCAGGGATCGGTTCTAACTGGAAATGGAGAAACATGTGTCCGGATGTGTGAGTGAAACAACTGATCGTCCCAGAACACGAGACGGAGCTGCATCGCATCTGAACTGTGGATTTACTTTCAAAATCTTTTCTTAAAGCATTTACTTTATTTACTAGCGATTCATCAAGAACATTAACACATTTAATCACACTATGTGAGCGTGGAACTAGTTGCCAGTGCGTAACTGATGAAAAAAAATTTCTTTCACCAAATGGGAATTTTATTCAAAAAACCCTTCCTTTAAAAAAAAACAGATTTAAAAATTATAATCAGGAAGCACCCTCTAAATATCTAGTTACAATTTATTCAGAGGCAGAAATAACAATTTCTTTTATTTTTTAATTTTTTATTTTATTTATTTATTTTTTGACAGTATGAGCTTTCGGGCTGAGAACCTTACTGCTCCCTTTTAACACGGCCGTAGTCACGACCGCTAACAACAACCTCTGAAAGACTACACTGGTGCAAATCTGCAACACACCGGATTACTTCAAACAAAAATTTTAACAACTCACCCAAACACATAAACTATGCACCCCGTATGAGGGATGGAAATGGTACAAGACACTCACATTAAAAAATTACTTGACACCGAAAGTGCAACTTGTTTCTAAAAGAAAACTCTTACGGTGGAAGGGTGGCAACTTTATATACTAAAATGACCATTTAAATAAAAAATCCATGAAGTGCAGTCTTACATAAAATTTACAAACATGCTCTACATTACACATATATCGCCTCTCAAGATGATAGGCTGGATAAAAACATATTTCACGAATTCGGTCTTTACACCTTAAGCAATAAATTCGTTAACACCGAATCCGACAAACATGACAGAGGCAGCTATTAACGTACGGCAGACCGACAGACAGACAGACAGACAGACAGACACTAACTGCCTAACAATTGCGGACGGGGGACAGACGAACAAGCTGGGGAAAAGAGACTGACCAAGAAAACAAGTAGAATTTAACAAGTAAATGAAACAACATATAGGGAATCACTTCTAATAAACTGCGATGTCTGGCGAAGACCTGGAGCAGCGGCCCCAAAACGCTCTCCCGAACCGTCCGCTGCCAGCCGCTCCAACGGACGCAGGAAGGAGCGCCGATCTCCCGTCTCAGTGCGTCGCAGCTGGCGCCGGCCAGTCCGATGTCGTGGGTTGACTCCTGTTGCTCTCGTGTCGGCCGCGAAGCCACTACTCCTCGCTATACGGCGCGGCCCACTGGACCCACGTGACGACCTCACATGCGCCGACGCTCAAGACGGACAAGTCATCTTCGTCTCAGTGCGCGACCGACTAACCGAACGATCCAACCACCAATGATCACTGCCTGAACAAACTCGAGCAGACTGGCTGCCCAACACATACTAGCACTCCGGACGACAGACAGACACTGACTGCCCCGCACTGAGCCGGCTGACCATCTGACCAGACTCACCTCTAGCGAGCTCATAGCGCCCCTTAAATCACGTTAACAGGCTACCTTTCCCCTTTCCCATCAGAGGGAGACACCAAAGCTGCGATAGCCACAGCGGCGCCACCACCAGAAACGGAGGGCGGCTGCTGTACACTACGCGCTGCGGCGCGCTCTTCAAAACAGCTATTTTACCACGGCTCAGCATCCACGTCACAACAGATGTTCAAAGTGGCCTGTGTGTGATTGCAGGAGACTGGGGAGGTAGCGTTTGCCACGCTGGATGCACATAGTCGTATTCTGGCTTACACCGTGCTGGCGGGCCACTTGCGTGAAGCTTGGTCTATGTTTCGTCTCAATATCGTTTAGAGCCCGGTACTTCAAATCTGGTGCACGCACCGTCCCTGCCCGTTCATCTGCCTCAAGGGACTCATGATCACACAAACGCCCAGAAAGGAATTTTGTGGCTTTGTGGTGACATGTTTCATTAGCTTACTTGTATAACTGATATTAAAAATTGGTGACTCAATTCCCGAGTTCACCTATTAATATTATGATTCGCCGTAGCTGACAGTAGACCAGCGGAAAGAAGAAGGAGCAATAAAACTGCCCGGAATTCATCTATTTGTTAACTTTCACATAGCGCAAAGTAAACATCATTTCCCCTCATTGACATTCTGCTCCATCATACCGTCTCCTAATAACGGAAATAGTCGGTCAATCGGAACAGCCCGTCGACGAAACGCAAACATAAAATGGATAAAGTGCATGGTAAGACTGTACAAGAAGACAGCCTACATACGTCCAGTGCCATTGTAGTATTTTTGGAGTTTTATTATTGCTTAGACATTTTAAATGAAAACATTAATTTATAGAAGCAGAATAGAAGTGGAACTCGCAGATACCATTCACATTAACGACGTCAGACGCTATCTTTTCTAGTGAATTAAGCGGCTCGAGCATTAACAATTATCTCATGCAGCACAGCAAAACTTCCATGTGCTGTGTAAGCAGCTCACTCGATGGTGTTCCAAGTTCTGCCGACGCCGGCAGAGAAAACTGAGAACTCCATCGCAGACGTAGGGCCTTAATTACAAAGTTTTCTCGTCTATCTCGATGTCCACGCGCCAAATTGGCGTAATGCATACTTAATTTCGTAATCTCGAAACAGCAACACTCACTCCTTGAGATGCGAAATAGCTCCCCTCTGTGTAACAGAAAATTTACACTACAGAAAAAAATTTTGCCTCCTAGACACTGACATAAAATATTAAATTTTTATTACGTTCCTCAAAATTTTCTTCCTCTGTCCTTACGGAAAAGTCTCCCTCTCTTCCTTCATCTCTCTCTCCCTCTCTTTCTCTCTCTCTCTCTCTCTCTCTCTCTCTCTCTCTCTCTCTTCCTCTCTCCATCTCTTCCCTCTTCCTCCCTGCCTGCCTCCCTCCCTCACTCTTTCTGCTTCTCCCTCTCTCTCTCTCTTAGCGAGTGAAATTTCCCCACGCACTTGTTCCTGCCGAGAAGCGTTTCGAAGATCAGAGTACTTGCGGCACACTGGGATCCCTATTTTGAATATAACAATGTACTCCACTTCTGAAGATATGACAATATCAAACTTACTGGAATATGCGATCTACATATTTATAAAATATAAAGGAAAGAACACGAGCATCTTCACTAACGCGTATTTCATCTTTTTTTTTTAAATTTGTATGACGCTGCGTTTCGATCCCTGAAGCCCAGCTGTAAGGGGGTCGACGTGTTATTCTTCCATTCCAGTCCCTACTGGTCTTCTACTATCCATAGTTTATATACTTGTAGTAATGGTAATTTTTTTACATGCTTTATTTTCCAGTACACTCCCATTCAGTTTAAACAATAATTTGACGCTTTCAAATGCCATTACCGATCTGATGGTCATAATTGACAGTGTGGTATTCACAAAGTCCTTCCTTGTCATTTGAAGATAGCTGGTGAACTTTGAGACCGATAATTTCTTGTTAAAATTTAATGTGCTAGGAAACAGACCATTCTGAAAACAAGCCACACCATATCATTACAAAAGTTGACACATGTTGAAGAGTATAACGATACACAGTTATTCCTTGATATGTTTTTATTTTTGAAGCGTATAGAGATATTGACGATGCCAGTGACTTGATTAAACTGTAGTGTAAAATGTATGACTTGAGTGAGTAACAGGTTATGACTCCCGTATTAATTCCCTGAAAAGATTTCTCTTTGCCTGAAATTTGATACAATAGTGATCACACTACGGCAACAGAACAATAAAGTGAACTTTAACGTACGTTAAATTATGATGCATTGCAACCAACATTTTGTAACTGTTCTAACACACGCTATAAGTTCGCTGATTGGTTAATACGGTTGAGGAGACGGAAAAGCGAGGTCATCGGTCCCATCGTATTAGGGAAGGATGGAGAAAGAGATCGGCCGTGTCCTTTTTAATGGAACCATTCCGGCAATTGCCTGAAGCGACTTAGGGAAATCAGGAAAAACCTAAATCAGGATGGCCGGAAGCTGTCGTCCTCCCAAATGCGAGCCCAGTATGTAAACCACTGCGCCACCTCTCTCGGCCAGTCCATTAGTGTAAGTGTATGCTTCCTTATAGTAAAGATACGTGTAATGCAGGTGTAGCTGCAATACGTTAAAATAACGAATAGAAAGTAAATCACACGAAAACAAAGTCTCAGGCATTCTTTGATCATGTAGATCTCTTGACGACCGCAACCACATGCGTCTATCTTAGTTAGACGAAAATTGCACGTAAATAAGAAAATAGGGTAGCTCCTAAAGACATTTCTGGAAATGTTACTTATGCTGAAAGCTCTAATCAAATACTGAAGTCGGGAATGTTGCTTTTATGAACAAAGCTTAAATGAATACATGTGCAAATAACCGTTAAAGCTCGAAAACTGACTTCGTGAGGAAAAGTGTTAAAGAAAGACTTGAGTTTAAACTCAGTTACGTTTCAGAATATGGACACAAAAGGGTCATTCCACGAAAAGTGGAACTTGATTACTTCTATAACAATTCCTGTTCCATTTTTTAGTGGCAAATCAATGCAGCTTCCATTACTAAACCTTTGTTGTATATTTTTCTTATTCAGACCTATCTGTTTTCTTATTTCCACGTCAATACGTCAATGTCAATTGTACAAATGTTGTGTCCGTAACCATGCTGTAACCATGGAATGACCTAGACGCTCATGAATATCAGGTAGACCACATGGGTGTACCGAAACAGGCATTTGAAAAAAGACTGAAAAACAACCCAATATTCGTTATAAACCCTGTAGTGGGAAAGTAATGTGTATAGTGCTCGATGTGAAAAGATATCGATCCCCACGTGTTCTCGCAAAGATGTGAACCGTACACAGAGCTGCTGTATGGTACAGCTCTGCAGCTTACACACTTGTGCAAAATATGTCCCGTAAATGACGACACGCGCGGAAAAGCGGGCCAAACCTCAAATGTAAAATCTTAAAGATAAGTGTTGCCCTCTGTTGCTGAGGACGGGAAGTATCAAAAGTGACATTGGTCTCACCTCTGAATATAAATTTAGGGGTGAGACCAATGCCAATTTTGATACTTCCCGTCCCCAGCAACAGAAGGCAGTACTTATCTTTAAGTTTTTACATTTGAGGGTTATCCCGTTTTTCTGCACATGCCTTTAAATGAACCTGAAAAATCACAGACCTTCGCAACAACAGTCGCGAGAACAGGTGTCTCATCAATAACTCTGGATTTCGTTGCCTCAAAAGGTCCTTCACATACTACGAGTCAAATATCTGAACTTTGCAAGTCGGCAGCATACAGAACGTGTTCACACCGTCACCCAGAAATACAGAGCACAGAACAGGGTGGGAATAAATGTCCGACAGTCTCCACTTTGAGCATTATGATTGGCCTGGTAGACTTCGCGTTCAAAGTGCTGACTAAAGGAGTGCCTTACTGCAAACCAAAGATAATGTTACACTAGCAGATGAAGACATTTACTAGTGAGTTTTTGAGTCATACGAATGCTTCGAAGCAAGTCTGCTGATATATAACACGAAAGTCATTTATAGCAGATTGCTTCCAATATGTGCTTGTCCAACCAAAATTTGCTGTGCTGTACATCTGTACAACTAGTGACAGATGAAGGTAAGTAGAAAGTGCAAGCAAGAGTAATGGCAGAATAATATATCAGACACCGGTCGATGGGCTTTCAGGGTTCGAAATGCGACTTATTAAAAATAAAAATTATTTTTGTGACTGGAAACTTCTTTCATTTTTACTTACTGCTTTGAAGGCGGAATGTAGCCAAGCCATAAAATAGTCATCAGTAGCCAACACTGAGTTGGTTTATGCTGCTTCACACGAGCAGTCCCAAGAAATGGATACAAATTCTGAATAGATACAAATGCTATAATGTTAGGTCTAAAACAGGAAACTAATCATAACTTTAAATAATATTTTATAGGAATAAATAGAAGATGAAACTTATCACTCGACACACACACGTGTAAACTATAACCCAACAAAATGAGAAACAAACTTTATTTGGAAGTTGGTGGCACTTGGAGCAAAATGGTCCGAGATGGATCTGAACTCAAAAACGTACATGCCGGCTAAGGCAGCTGTTAGCAACAAAAGAAAGAGGAAACATCTAATCCGATGTGAACGAGGAATATCATTACCCGCTGTACGCAGAAAACAACGTAATACCTATCAGCGCACTTCCAAGTATAAAAATTGTACGAAATCATTTGGACCTCATGTTATCTCAGTAAAATATTTAATTCATCAATCGGTCTCACTAGTTGCGTGAGGGTAACATGGAAAGCCAGTTTCCCAGTAACGAGAACAGAAGTGTTTATTGGCCTAATTAGTTCACGGGTACGAGTTATTTCCAATTTTGTTTTCAATTAATTTCACGGAATTACGTAAAATTTTTGGAGACGTGATCCGACAGCACAACAATTCTTCTTTTTTTATGTTTTAAGAGAACAGTTACTAAAATCACTTCACCGAAACATATACAAAGGAATGAAAGGATCTCGGATTTGTTCAGTACGGCGAATAGCGAGCGCTTTCAGGTCGGACAAGGATATGGAGACAAATAAGAGGAACTAAAGGTCCCATGTTAGACGTCTACAATAAGACTACCATGGATATACTGCTGCCGGCCGGTGTGGCCAACCGGTTCTAGGCGCTACAGTTTGGAACCGCGTGCCCGCTACTGTCGCAGGTTCGAATCCTGCCTCGGGAATGGATGTGTGTGATGTCCTTAGGTTAGTTAGGTTTAAGTAGTTCTAAGTTCTAGGCGACTGATGACCTCAGATGTTGAGTCCCATAGTGCTCAGAGCCATTTGAACCATTTGTTGAACCGACTAAGAAACAGTTTTGACACATCGACAGCACAATACAGAAATGAATCGTCTATACGAAATTCTTTTTTCTGTGGTTTGCTCCACAAATTTCTGAACATTGGCCGAAAAATAGTCCAGGCCGATTTTTGACATCAGAAGCCGACCCCCGTCCATAGAGGGAGTCATTTTTACGCTTTATAAAAATTACTGATGTATAATTCCATAAGCATACTATGGATTGCTTACGCAGCTACACAGATCTGAAGATGTTCAAACGAAACTTTTCACATCACAAAAATGAATCTGCAACTGAGACGGCAAATTAACTACAAATTTTAATGTGAAGAGACAAGCAGTCTTAGCTTAAGTGTTAAAACTTTTATTGCTTACCAATGACGTGTTTCACCTTTGTTTGGACGTCTTCGGATTGGCCTGCCGAAGAAATACAAAATTTCGTAATAGTGGCCTGACCCCATTTAGTGAGACTGGATTGCCAAGAAATACAGTATAAGCCGGCCAGACTGGCTGTGCGGTTCTAGGAGCTACAGTCTGGAGAGGGGCGACCGCTACGATAGCAGGTTCGAATCCTGCCTCGGGCATGGATGTGTGTGATATCCTTAGGGTATTTAGGTTTAATTAGGTCTACGTTCTAGGCGACTGATGACCTCAGAAGTTAAGTTGCGTAGTGCTCGGAATCATTTGGCTACTAATGTAAGCAATTTATCAGCAACTTTAGAACAGCAGTCATCTATAATAACTAATCCTCCGACTTTTAGGCTCTAAAAATCTTAAATTAGGTACCTAAAATAGGTTCTATCACTTATAAAAATAGGTTAAAAAATCAGAAAATAGGTGACGAAAATCTTACATTTCATTGTTTAGAAAGATAAATAGACAAAAATCCGAATTATATTATTTTCCACGTCCATAATTGCAGTCACAGTAAATAACTAATACTTTCTCTAGATTTTCCGTTGAGAAACTGCATCTGTTGTCTGTTAATAGCACCTTATGTGCCGAGAATGAGCGTTCCACGTCAACAGAGGTCACCGGAACGTATTTAGTTGATGGTATTGGGCGCAATGGAACCGCGCACCCATGTCCCGTTGATTTACGTGATAAGATGTCAGCAACTATGCAGAGGGTGGTCAGTCCAGTTTTTTTCTCTCTCTCTCTCTCACTAACGTACAAATCAATACAACCTGGAACCAAGTAGATTTTTTCTGTCACCTCTTCTATCAATGGCAGTTGCGTGTAGACTGGTTTCCCTGAAGACTCCCGAGCTTTAATAATAGGGACCAAAAAACATATAGTGAGATTTTGTGTGTCGTTGGAAATTGTAGAGTCCTTCGGAAGATTGTTAGCTGAAATAATGCTCACTGATTCTTATTGCAATTTAAGAACAATGTTCTTAATGTCTTCCAAATACTCGCTGTAATATTCCACGACCTCTAGCCATGTTCCCCAGCGAGCAGGTATGGGTTTTGGTGGAAATGGTACGTTGGAAATTTCCTCTCGAAATAACCGGATTCTTGTAGGTGCTTTAATAAAAAACCTTTTTGAAGGTTGAAATTAGCATATTTACATGTGGCAATTCAAGACGTATATAGAAGCAATTATGTACGCGGCTGCATCAGTGTTGATAGCAAGTACTTTGTTTTCATCGAGACTAACTATAATTCCCGTCTGACTCACAATTAGCGTTCACGCATGCAAACAAACCAGTTATCATACAATTACTATTTTCGAAGAAGCCGGGAAGAGCAGAAGAGTAGTTTTATTTGGCTGGATTTTTAAAAATTAGGTACAGTCAGGTTGTAACATGAAATTGGTTTTTTTTTGGATTTTTAAAAATGACGTACAGCCAGGTTGTAACATGAAATTAGGTATTTTAGCTACTATAAAATTACAATTTTTGATAAAATACTTGCGTAATTCTTAGCTGGGAAGACAATTAGAGAATGTTAGTCATAAAAATTTTATTTAAATGTTTTTTTTTTTTAAATTTAGGTGCAATTATGTACTAGTCAGAAATTGGATATTTTTAGGTGCTATAAAATTTGAGTTTTCGATCATAAATTGGGGCAATTCCTGTATGTACAACTGTTATTGCCTTTATTTAATGAGTAACAAAATAGGTTTTCACTTAAAATCCGAGGTCTAATAACAACTGTCAAGATTTGTTGTTATGACAATATTTAGCAATTTATAACTATCGTAAACAAAAAATCAAATAGGGGTAATGCAGGAGTAGATTTAATAATGAATATGAAAATAGGAATGCGGGTAAGCTGCTACAAACAGCATAATGAACGCATTATTGTGGCCAAAATAGATACGAAGCCCACGCCTGCTACAGTGGTACAAGTTTATATGCCAACTAGCTCTGCAGATAACGAAGAAATTGATGAAATGTATGATGAAATAAAAGAAGGGAGATGAAAATTTAATAGTCATGGGTGACTGGAATTCGAGTGTAGGAAAAGGGAGAGAAGGAAACGTAGTAGGTGAATATGGATTGGGGCTAAGGAATGAAAGAGCATGCCGCCTGGTAGAATTTTGCACAGAGCACAACTTAGTCATAGCTAACACTTGGTTTAAGAATCATGAAGGAATGTTGTATACATGGAAGAACCCTGGAGATACTAAAAGGTATCAGATATATTATATAATGGTAAGACAGAGATTTAGGAACCAGGTTTTAAATTGTAAGACATTTCCAGGGGCAGATGTGGACTCTGACCACAATTTATTGGTTATGAACTCTAGATTAAAACTGAAGAAACTGCAAAAAGGTGGAAATTTAAGGAGATGGGACATAGATAAACTAAAAGAACCAGAGGTTGTACAGAGTTTCAGGGAGAACATAAGGGAGCAATTGACAGGAATGGGGGAAAGAAATACAGTAGAAGAAGAATGGTTAGCTTTGAGGGATGAAGTAGTAAAGGCAGCAGAGGATCAAGTAGGTAAAAAGACGAGGGCTAGTAGAAATCCTTGGGTAACACAAGAAATATTGAATTTAATTAATGAAAGGAGAAAATATAACAATGCAGTAAATCAAGAAGGCAAAAAGGAATACAGACGTCTCAAAAATGAGATCGAAGAAGGAAGTGCAAAATGGCTAAGCAGGGATGGCTAGAGAACAAATGTAAGGATGTACAGGCTTATCTGACTAGGGGTAAGGTACATACTACCTACAGGAAAATTAAAGAGACCTTTGGAGATAAGAAAACCACTTGTATATACATAAAGAGCTCAGATGGAAACCCAGTTCTAAGCAAACAAGGGAAAGCAGAAAGGTGGAAGGAGTATATAGAGGGTATATACAAGGGCGATGTACTGGAGGACAATATTATGGAAATGGAAGAGGATGTAGATGAAGATGAAATGGGAGATATGATATTGCGTGAAGAGTTTGACAGAGCACGGAAAGACCTGAGTCGAAACAAGGTCGCCGGAGTAGACAACATTCCATTGGAACTACTGACGGCCTAGGGGGAGCCAGTCCTGACAAAACTGTACTATATGATGAGCAAGATGTATGAAACAGGCGGAATACCCTCAGATTTCAAGAAGAATATAATAATTCCAATCCCAAAGAAAGCAGGTGTTGACAGATGTGAAAATTTTCGAACTATCAGTTTAATAAGCCACAGCTGCAAAATACTAACGCGAACTCTTTACAGACGAATGGAAAAACTTGTAGAAGCCAATCTCGGGGAAGATCAGTTTGGATTCCGTAGAAACACTGGAACACGCGAGGCAATACTGACCTTACGACTTATCTTAGAAGAAAGATTAGGGAAAGGCAAACCTACGTTTATAGCATTTGTAGACTTAGAGAAAACTTTTGACAATGTTGACTGGAATACTCCCTTTCAAATTCTAAAGGTGGCTGGGGTAAAATACAGGGAGCGAAAGGCTATTTACAATTTGTACAGAAAGCAAATGGCAGTTATAAGAGTCGAGGTACACGAAAATGGAAGCAGTGTTTGGGAAGGGAGTAAGACAGAGTTGTAGCCTCTCCCAAATGTTATTCAATCTGTATATTGAGGAAGCAGTAAAGGAAACAAAAGAAAAATTCGGAGTAGGTATTAAAATGCATGGAGAAGAAATAAAAACTTTGAGGTTCTCCGATGACATTGTAATTCTGTCAGAGACAGCAAAGGACCTGGAAGAGCAGTTGAACGGAATGGACAGTGTCTTGAAAGGAGTATATAAGATGAACATCTACAAAAGCAAAACGAAGATAATGGAATGTGGTCGAATAAAGTCGGGTGATTCTGAGGGAATTAGATTAGGAAATGAGACATTTAAAGTAGTAAAGGGGTTTTGCTATTTGGGGAGCAAAATCACTGATGATGGTCGAAGAAGAGAGGATATAAAATGTAGACTGGCAATGGCAAGGAAAGCGTTTCTGAAGAAGAGAAATTTGTTTACATCGAGTATAGATTTAAGTGTCAGGAAGTCATTTCTGAAAGTATTTGTATGGAGTGTAGCCATGTATGGAAGTGAAACATGGACGATAAATAGTTTGGACAAGAAGAGAATAGAAGCTTTCGAAATGAGGTGCTACAGAAGAATGCTGAAGATTAGATGGGTAGATCACATAACTAATGAGGAATTATTGAATAGGATTGGGGAGAAGAGAAATTTGTGGCACAACTTGACCAGAAGGAGGGATCGGTTGGTAGGACATGTTCTGAGGCATCAAGGGATCACCAATTTAGTACTGGAGGGCAGCGTGGAGGGCAAAAATCGTAGAGGGAGAACAAGATATGAATACACTAAGCAGATTCAAAAGGATGTAGGTTGCAGTCGGTACTGGGAGATGAAGAAGCTTGCACAGGATAGAGTATCATGGAGAGCTGCATCAAACCAGTCTCAGGACTGAAGACCACAACAACAACAACTATCGTAGCTCACCTCCTGCAGTCCCCATCTGCCAACAACTAAGTGCACGAGTCTTAGTAGCCTTGTATGTTTTCATATCTAGTGTCACGTGTGCAACCAGAATATGCACTGCGCCTCTGGCATGTTACCAATGCAAGGAGTTCGTGTAGGCCTGATCCCGTTGGGTTTGCATTAGACTGCACCACATGCCGTAACACGGACACCTGCTGCTCCTTTCTTACTTCCAGTGGCGGCTGTCAGTTTAGGGACAAAGGAGGCTACCCATACTCATACTTTCCGGTCATCGTCTGTTTTATTCTAAGTTGCTGGACACCGCGCAATGTTTTTAAAGCTTCGACAAGGGATATTTAACTGTTGGAATATTTTTACGTGCGGCATCAGATGTATCCTCCGCTATCAAATATTCTTGATAATCGAGTCTCACTAAATGGGGTCACGCCACTATTATGAAATGTTGTATTTTTTCAGTTGACTAATCCAAAGATGCCTAGACAAAGCGATTGGGAAGTAATAAAAATTTTAACACTGCAACCAAGGCTGATTGTTTCTCCATATCACACATACTGGTTGCTGTACCAACCTTGAAAGAAGTGGAAGTAGTTTTGAGATAAAGTTTTAATATCTACCCAGCTGCGGAACCTCTCTGCTCAAATACGTCGGCAGTGTGGAAAATACTACTCGTTGTATGAGATAGATTTCAATCTGCAAGTGCTTGCAGTGCTAATATGGTCCAGTTCTCACACCGGAGAATCTCACCGACAATTGAAAACAGTGTGGCGGCTGCTCCAACGCGACTTTTAACGTCGCCTGGGCGAGTGGCGGTCACGTGATGTGAGCAAACATAAAAGACCGTGTGTCGTCGATGGCCGAGAGACTGCGTCTCGTGCAAGACCCTCTATTTGACGCCATCGACTCTTCGATGACGAAATGATGATGAGGGCAACGCGACACCAATTCCACGAGCGGATAGAATCTCCGATCCAGCAGGGAATCGAACCCATCATTGGCTGCTGCAGAGTCAGCCTACCAGTGGCGTGCTGCAGCTACCACCGGCGAGTAAAGAGCAGGGAGGCTGCGTCGCAAATGTGACAACTGTTCCGGCGAACGTGTCCGGCCAAATACACTCAAGTCCCTCCTGGCCAGCATTTGTGAAGCAGCTGAATGGGTTGAAAATAAATAAATCGCCAGGTCCTGATGGGATTCCAACTCTGTTTTACAGAGAGTACTCTAGTGCATTGGCTCCTTACTTAGCTTGCATTTATCGCGAATCTCTTGCCCAACGTGAAGTCCCGAGCGACTGGAAAAAAGCGCAGGTGACGCCTGTACATAAGAAGGGTAGAAGGACGGATCCTCAAAATTACAGACCAATATCCTTAAAATCGATTTGTTGCAGGATTCTCGAACATATTCTCAGTTCGAATATAATGAATTTCCTTGAGACAGAGAAGTTGCTGTCCATGCATCAGCACGGCTTTAGGAAGCATCGCTTCTGCGAAACGCAACTCGCCCTTTTTCCACATTATATATTGCGAACCATGGATGAAAGGTACAGACGGATGCAATATTCCTAGACCTCCGGAAAGCGTTTGACTCGGTGGTACGAGCATATGGGATTGGTTTCCAAATATGTGAGTGGCTCAAAGACTTCTTAAGTGATAGAACCCAGTACGTTGTCCTCGATGGTGAGTGTTAATAGGAGGTGAGGGTATCATCTGGAGTGCCCCAGGGAAGTGTGGTAGGTCCGCTGTTGTTTTCTCTCTACATAAATGATCTTTTGGATAGGGTGGACAGCAATGTGATGATGCTGTGGTGTATGGAATGGTGTCGTCGTTGAGTGACTGTAGGAGGATACAAGATGACTTGGACAGGATTTGTGATTGGTGTAAAGAATGGCAGCTAACTCTAAATGTAGATAAATGTAAATTAATGCAGATAAATAGAAAAAAGAAGCCTGTAATGTTTGATTACTCCATTACCAATGTAGCGCTTGACACAGTCACGTCGATTAAATATTTGGGCATAACATGGCAGAGCGATATTAAGTGGGACAAGCATGTAATGGCAGTTGTGCGGAAGGCGGATAGTCGTCTTCGGTTCATTGGTGGAATTTTGGGAAGATGTGGTTCATCTGTAGAGGAGACCGCTTATAGAACGCTATTACGACCTATTATTGAGTGCTGCTCGAGCGTTTGAGAGCCTTATCAGGTCGGATTGAGGGAGGACACAGAAACAATTCAGAGGCGGGCTGCTAGATTTGTTACTAGTGGGTTTGATCTTCACGCGAGTGTTACGGAAATGCTTCAGGAACTCGGGTAGGAGTCTCTAGAGGAAAGGAGGCGTTCTTTTCGTGAATAGCTACTGAGTAAATTTAGAGAACCAGTATTTGAGGCTGACTGCAGTACAATTTTACTGCCGCCAACTTATATTTCGCGGAAAGACCACAAAGATAAGATAAGAGAGATAAGAGGGCTCGTACCGAGGCATATAGGCAGTCATTTTTCCGTCGTTCTGTTTGGGAGTGGAACAGGGAGAGAAGATGCTAGCTATGGTACGAGGTACCCTTCCGCCACGCACCGTATGGTGGATTGCGAAGTATGTATGTAGATGCAGATGTTTAGGCTTTTTAGCGACGATGCAGAGAACGCACAACTAAGGCTCCGTGCATGGTAATGACATGATACCGAGAGATAAGTGTACGGAAGAATAAAGTAATTTATTCTGAATTATTGAAATTGGCAGAATATTACTTTACAATTTCAGGCTGTATACTGAAAAGGTGGATCATTCTGACTACCTATCCACAACTGATATAATGCCGTTTAGGACATAGCGGCGTCATCTGCCGAGGAATGACAGCTAGTCCTATACACGCACGGAGCTTGTGGTATCAGTAAACGTGCTGTCCATATGTGGAACGGGGAAGGCGCCCGATCTATCTGATGGCCCGGAGGTTCGGCGAGAGCATTTCTGAAGCTATTCGAGCAGTACTGTGGTGAGTGTCTTCAACAAGTGGCAAAATCAAGGTGAAACCACGCCCAGACGTCGTGGGACTGGCCGGCCCTCGTTACGGATATCGAACGTCGTAGGTTGGGCGGACTGGCAAAACAGGACAGGCAACGATCTGTGGTGGAGACTTTAATGCTGGGCAGAGTACAAGCGCGTCTGAACACACAGAGTACCGAACACTCCTAACAATGGGTTTCCCGCCGCGCCCGATTAGCCGAGTGGTCTTAGGCGCTGCAGTCATGGACTGTACGGTTGGTAGCGGCGGATGTTCGAGTCCTCCCTCGGGCGTGGGCGTGTGTGTTTGTCCTTAGTATAATTTAGGTTAAGTAGTGTGTAAGCTTAGGGACTAATGGCCTTACCAGTTAAGTCCCATAAGATTTTACACACACACACATATGGGTTTCCGCAACCACGGCCTATGCCTGTGCAAATTTTAACAGCACGACATAGGCAACTACGATTCCAATAAGCACGAACCATCGGCACAGGACATTGACACAGTGGCACACCTTTGCATAGTCTGATGAATCCCGATACCTTCCTCATCGTGCCGATGGGAGGGCGTGAATCCGTCATTTTCCACAGGAACAGCTCCTTGACATCTGTACTGCAGGAGGGAGTGAACTGGTGCAAGGCACCATGACGGCCAAGGAGTATCGCACACTGGTTGCATACCACGTTCACTCCTTCATGGCGGTCATGACTCCCGAAGGCAGTGGCATTATTCAACAAGATAATGCGACATTTATGGGCAGGAGTTTGATGGACTGCTTCGAGGAACACAGTGGCGAGTTGCAATTGATTTGCTGCTCTCCGATTCTACAGATCTGAACCTGACCGAACACATCTGGTAGGTGATTGAACGTGGCGTGAGAGCTCATCACGACCCTCCCCATAATTTACGGGAATTAGGTGTCCTGCGGGGCTAATGTAGTGTCAAATCCCTCCAGCGACCTACCAGGGCCTCACTGCTTCAATGGCTCGACGCCTCGCCGCTGTTGTCCGTGTCAAAGGTGGAAATACCGGCTGTTAGGCAGGTGGTCATAATGTGCTGTCTGACCAGTGTAACGCCAACGTTGAACGGATGTTCCCTTACATAAATGTCCAAGGGACAAAGGAATGCAATAAATGTCAGTATCTCCGTTCTGGGCTGATTCATCACGTTTCGCTGTTAAAAAGTTAGTTTGTTTGTACAGATTCAAATTTGCTTCTGCGTTACTACCCTAGCAAGGTGGTGTAGAAAGATACACATGGATTTTGAGCAGTGTTATCGAGGATTTCTTTATTTCTGAGTGATTAATGCCGTTGATTATGCAGACAGCGTGAAACCAGATACACTCATAAGCCAAACCGTTTTCACCATTACCCACTGCGACGTTGGACGTCGCCTGGTGGCGTTGCGGGCACGTGACGCTTAAGTACTGTAGCGGCATCACCGTTTGGGATAGGGAAAGTTAGTTTTGTGCTCTATTATAAACACAAATTACAGCCAGGTGCGGACCGGATTGCAGTAAGTTACGCTGACCAGCGGTTGCGAGATGGAATTGAGGCCACAGGGCCGTCGAACCATTGAAAAGAGTAAACGCAGCGGTTCGGATGTCGCAATCTATAGGCAGAAGGGCCCCACTAGTGCAACCGGGGTGTGGGGCGTACATGACTCGGAGCGATGCGTTAGCAAAACAGAGGCGCGCAGCCGAGTATAGATAGGTATTGTTTTCTGACGAGATTTATTCTAGTGTGGCAGCTCTCCTGGATAGCGGAGCGTGTCACACTACCGGCGACACACGGCAACAGATGGGGCGACACCGTCGCAGTCCAGAGCGGGTCGTTGGTTCGACCCTCTGAGGCCGACGCAGAGTCCGCAGCCAGCCAGGGCGGGCCACTCTTCGGGTCGCTACCACGGACAGTGCTCTCGGCTCCCGACACACACCGGAGACTTCCGAGGAGAGGGCCGCAGGTTCGGACGCCGGAACGGAGGCGGTCGTCGCCGCCGCGTTCCCAGCTATGCCAGCCGAGGAAGAAGCAGCAGCGAGGCCGGCCTACGGCTCCCGGCGGAGCAGCGTGGAGTCAACGGGGGCGGTGGCCGCTGAGTCGGCTGCTGGTGCAGCCATCCTGACGTAATCGGAACTGTGCAGCTGGTGAACAAAGCCGGCACGACACAGCGTTGCGTTGCACAGGCCGCTGGGGCTACTTCCTCAGCAATGCCGGGCCTGTGACGCGGATAGAGGTGAACGAAGCTCTGTAGTGGAAACGAATAAATCATTTGAAAAGCTCGGCCGAGTTTTAATACGGCACGTCCTGGCACCCATCCACTACATTTGGTGTCAATACGCCACATCTGGCGTCTGATACCGCAACAGTATGTAAGTGGAGCACACACGAACGGGGGACGACCCTAGCGAAGAAGTGGGCTGCAAGTGGGGAAATCCACTGACATTACCGACTCTGACAAAGGCCATATTATTACTGTTTAAAGCATCTTGTCGTATTGAGAAAGAACCGTGCCAGATGTGTACGTTGAATCACACTTCCACACACAGAACAGTTACACTTGTGTTTTGTTGTTTCGTAGCTTTTATAGTTGCTGGGGACTTAATTAATTAATTAATTGTGTTAACGCAAATTTCCTTTCATTCTTTGTTTGTTATTCTATGCAGTCAGATTGCGTACTAATATTATTCAGGGCCAACCGGTTACGAGACTGCGTAACCGGACACACAGCGACTAAAATTAAAATTATTTGCATTATATTTAATTAAGCCCCCATGCACGTGGCGACCGCTGCTTCGGATCGTCCCTTGGAATTCTGTTGATAATAAAAGTAACAAACAGTAGTATTTTTGTGATAATTTGTAGTTTAGTAACTGTAGTCTATATTGCATATGAACATTTGTAGTTGTCTTGTCTTTCTTCTAATGGTATCTTTGCAGAATTTAATTTTTGATGTCTTACATACGGGTTTGACAATTTTGTGCAATTATGAACATTTCAATTGTTCGTTAATCGCGTTTGTCGGGAAGCATTTCGTGTGAATGGTATTGTTGGTGATAAAGTGTCATATGGTGTGTAATTTTCGTATAGTGACGAGTTTTGTATGTTTTGTAAATGATTACGCAATCGATGAAAAAGGCAAAAATGATGGATAGGGAGAATGAAGAAAATGTTAACATGGCGAACTCGCTAACACAGGAGAACAGTATGATGAATAATGAGGCAGAAAACAATTTAATAAGTCGGGAAAATAGTCCGGAACCAGTTCAAAATTTTTCACAATCAAAAAATTTTCAGAATATAAGATTAACGATAGAAGATTTTGAAATACTATCGAACACAGATAGCGTTACGGCTATGCCGAAGGAAGTTAGTTTTACGGGAAATGTTAGGGGCGAAAGGAATTTCGAACCAGTTAGTGTGGAGCAATTGATGAGTGCAATATTAAATTTGGGATCACAAATAGGAACAATTAAAACTGGTATGGGAACAATGGAAACACAGTTAAGATCTGAATTAAAAACAGTGGGATCTCAAACAGGAACAATTAAAACTGATATGGGAACAATGAAAACTCGGTTAGACTCACAAATAGGAACAATTAAATCCGAGATGGAAACAATGGAAACACGGTTAGGCTCACGAATAGGGATATGTTTTAAAAACATGAAAGAAGAATTAAAGAAAGAAATTAGAGAAGAAGTACAACCGATTTTGAATGCTCACAATAATAGATCGATTTCAATAGAAATCAGATAAAAGGAACAGGACAGAGAACAGGAAGAAAGAGATTGCGTGATAGTACAAAAATTTTCAGAGTTAAATTTACAACACGCACACGATAAGGAAGAAATATTTGAAAGAATCGAGGAATCTGTACCAAATGACAGAATAAATAACCTAACACAACAGTATGAACAGTTAACTACTAAATGTGTCAATACTGAAACCCGATTGGCGACACGGAAGACGTAAATAAAGAGAAAGAATAAGTAGGTGACTTATCGGAAAGAGTTGAGGAGATTTCAGATAAATTGACAACAAGTCTTAGTTTAAATGGGGACAGAGATTGCCATTTGCAGAAACCGAAGAGTACCAGAACATAAATAAACATGTAGAAAATCAGGCAAAATTTAATGAGCGCGTTAAAAGGGAATTTGAGGCGTTACGAAAGCAAGTCAAACAAATTGAAAGCGAAATCGTTGGAAAAGACAGCAGAAGAAATTTAGAATCACAGATAGCAGAGAGCTTTGAAGAAAATAATTTATTTCATTTACGAGAAGCAACAAGAGAGCGCCAGGCGCTCTAACTTGACAATAATCGACAATGGGACGGGGTCAGACGCGGTAGGTCTTTGTCGCCATGAGGCGAACACTTTGATTATAAACACTTTTTAACTGTTCAAAAATTTAAGATCTTCCGCAATTCTATGAATGACATACATCCATGTTCATGGTTAAATCAATTTATGTACGCACTTCCACCAAATTGGCCACTAAGTCACAAATTAGAATTTATGTGCGGCTATTTAAGTCCCAAGGGGATTCACTACACTAAGTGAATATATGCCATAGCGTGCACAGGGCCCCGAGCTGTAGTGGTGCTATTTCCCTTTTAGTTTCCTGCACCGCTGCCTACTCTTTTACTATTCTTTGTATATATCAAAACAACTCTTCAACTATCAATCTATCTAGATAGTCGGTAAAGAATAACCGGATATGACTATTTTACCCAAAAGTGATTTCGGAAATTACTGTTTGGACTTACTGTATCTTCAGCAGCATTCATTCGTAGTTTAAACGAAATTTTACCTGTTTATCTTCGTGACAATATTACTTCATATGTTGACGATATTCTTATTGCTAAACGTTCTTGAAGTGAGCACAACAAAATTTTGTATTCATTATTACGTATTTTTGCAAGAGTTTGCATTACAGTGAACTTGGAAAAATCTGAATTTGGTCGTTCTACAGAAGGTATTCTTCCTGATCCAGAGAAACTAGAAGCTATTCGTAATTATGTTGTTCCTACTACAAAACGTTATGTTCGTAGTTTTCTTGGTGTCTGTAATTTTCTTAGACGCTTTGTTAAATTGGACGATTTGGCCACACCTCGTGTATGTGAACTATCTGGAAAGAATCCTAATTGGTGTTCGGATGAGGAAGCTCAATCAGAATTTGAACAACTTCGTGATGCTTTAGTTGCTGCTCCACTTCTTTCACATCCGGATTTATCTAAAGATTTTTGTTTGGCGTCGGACTCATCATACAAAGGCCTAGGTGCACATTTATTTCAAGAGATAGAAGAAAACGGCGTTTTAGTACAGAAAACTATTGCATTTGGAAGTCGTGATCTCTCTAAATCAGAAAAGAATTATTCGATTACGGAACTTGAAGCCTTGGTTGTTGTTTGGGCTTTCACAAAATTTCGCATCTTTTTGTACGGCAGACATACTAAGGTTTACACTGATCATCGAGCTCTGGAATTTCTTATGTCAGCAATATTAACACATGGAAGATTGTCACGATGTTCGCTGTGTCTACAGGAATTTGATTTTAGTATTGTTTACATGCAGGGTTCTTCAAATATTATTGCTGATGCTTTATCACGTGCACCTATGGGTTTGAAACAAAGTGCTGAGGAGGAATGCAAAGAAAACAATTATTATTTGATGTATATTCAAGGTGTTGCGTTTGAAAATTTTATTTCGTCTTCGCTCCAGGACATCGCTAAAGAGCAAAACAAGGATCCAGTCTGGAAGGACATTAAGGAGAAGTGGAGGAGGAAGGAAAGTGTAGCGATTAGACAGTATTATTTAGTTCGCAATGATATTCTTTTTAAACGAAAATCGACAACTCTGTGTGGTTAGTTTGCATTCCTAATGAGTGGGTTAATAAATTTGAAACGTCCCCTTGAGAACAATTATACACGACTGTGTTTATATGAAACGTCCCCTTTGAAAAATTATACAAGACTGTGCTTAAACTGACAGACAATAGTTTTTAGCGCAACGCAATCTGACTTTCAATAATCCCTACAAAAGAATGGCCCTGACTAACGTTAACCTATATGTTTCACAAATCACTTACTTCACAAAAATCTTCGTTACTCGAACTACTGCAATACAGCGAGCGGCACTACCGCCAGCTAACTAAAAGATTCAAACTACGGAAGTCACTAACTACAGAGGCACAGTTAGCAAATGAAAGATTTTAATAGAGAACAAACAATGTATTTACCTTAATAGTCATAATATATATATCAGTTCGTGACACCAATTCTTACAAATTTCAAAACTCCGCCATCTCTGTCCCCACGTCCACCACTGCTGGCGGCTCACCTCCAACGGCGCAACGCTACGTGCTGTTAGCATCCAGCTGCCGCTGCCCAACACTACAATGGCAGACAACAATGCAAACTAAACACAGACTGCGCACAGCACAGCCAGTGATTTTTCATACCGAGCGCTACGTGGCGTTACCAATAAGAAAACGTAAACAGCCTACTTACAAATTGATTTGGTGTACACATTTCAGTTATGGGCACTTTGGTCCCAGAAAATGCTTTCATAAATTACGAGAAAATTGCTACTTCAGTAATATGGAAAAACGTATTCGATCTGTTCTTGCAAAATGCAAATTATGTCAAAAGGCTAAGCCGCCAACTATTTCTCACAGAGCACCGTTGTTTCCTATCATTCCAGCGAAATTAAAGGACAGGGCTGCAGTCGATTTGTTCGGTCCAGTGATTCGTTCTACTAATGGTTTTGCGTACATTTTGGTGGCAGTGGAATTGACATCAAAATATGTCTGTTTTACACTTTCACGCAAAGCAACAGCTCGTTCACTCTCTAATGCTATCATCAAACATTTCCTTAAAGAAGTGGGACATGTTGATAAGGTTATATCAGATACCGGATCACAGTTTCGCTCTAAAATCTGGCTTCGTACTCTACGGCGTCGTAAGACTAAACCAATTTTCATTTCACTTTTCACCCTCAATCTAACGCTTCAGAGAGATGAATGAAGGAAATCAATAAATTGTGTTGACTTTATTGTCATCAGAATCACAGAACGTGGGATCAGTATCTTCATATTTTTCAAAACATTCTGAATGAACTCCCTAATGATTCAACTTCTTTACCGCCTATATTGATATTAAAAAGTAAAGCACCGATAAATCGTATTTCTGAAATCGTTCCTTTTCCACCTACACGGGGACTGCGGCATTCTGAAGTTGTCAATCTGGCTCTACAAAATATTGCATCTGCGGCTGCTAGAAGACAGAAATCAGCTAAACGCGCTGGTCGTTTATAAACCTTGTCAGTTGGTCAAAAGGTGTTAATTAACTCTCACCGTTTGTCTCACAAAGGAAAAGGCTTGTGTAGCAAATTTTTTCTGCTTTATAACGGTCCATATAGGGTTCGCAAAATTATTCATGATAACACTGTCGAAGTAGAAACTCTTAAACCTCGGCGCTCTAAGGGAATACATCATATATCGAACGTAAAATTTTTTGTGGAATGACATACTTTTGAGAAACTAACAGTTATACGTAAGCACACGGAGAGTACAAGGATACCGCGCCGTGTTCTGGCGGCGGCGGCACATACTCAAAGCAACAGTCAAGTCTGAGCGCCGCACAAGGCAGTCGTTGACCGCAAACCATTACTTCCTACGCACGCGTACCTACACCTGATCGTGCGCTCAGTGTGAATGCACTGACAGCCGTAAACAAATACACAGTCTAATTTCTCTGATTAAATTCAGTATAAAACTATAGTGACTTGATAAATTATGTTATTAACGTACAGTATTTTTCAGAATGCAGTTGTATAAAATATTTAAGAACTTCAGGTAAATTCTGCGTGTGTCCGATGTTAAGAAGACTTGCGATCGAGAAAATTTCAGGAAAAATGTCATTTCGAAGAAGAAAGTAATAAACTAAAAAGGTAATTATTAATTGAGTTTATTTTTCAGGTAACATATTTCCACTTAGGTATGTACTTGAGACGTAATTTTTTGCTCGCGATTACGTGATTTATACTTTGTGCTAAATTTTATGTTCTATGAATTTCTTGTGAAGTGACGTGCTTGCGTACATTTGCTGATTTTGACAATGTTTTATTAATGAACAGGGTTACTACTTATGTATATTATGCATCGCTTGGCTGCTGTGCTTTTTCACTGATGTCATATTTTTTTTATGTGCCTGCTGTACTTATTTATTTAAATTATAATTGTCACCTGATTAGTCGTGCTGATATGGTTATGTATGTAAGTCATACTTTGTGATTTATCTGCTTGAGCCTTCATGTTTACTTATTAAGATTACATATGAACATTTATTTGCCTATGCTGATATGATGCTAATGACCTGTTTATTATGTGAAATATATATTTGCTGCTTTCCGTATGGATTGCATATTTACACATTTTTATTTTGTTGTCATAACTATTCTTTGATTTTGTATATAGAAATGCTAATATACTTGAAACGTCCCCTTAGAACAATTATACAAGACTGTGCTTAAACTGACACACAATATTTTTAGCGCAACGCAATCTGACTTCCAAAAACCCCTACGAAAGAATGTCCCTGACTAACATTAACCTATACGTTTCACAAATCACTTACCTCACAAAAATCTTCGTTACTCAAGCTACTGCAATATAGCGACCGCCACTACTGCCAGCTAAATAAGAGAGTCAAACTACTGAAGGCACTAACTACTGATAGGCATAGTTAGCAAATGAAAGATTTTAATACAGAACAAACAATGTATTTACCTTAATAGTCATAATATATATATCAGTTCGTGACATCCTTTCTTACAAATTTCAAAACTCTGCCATCTGTCTCCCCACGTCCACCACTGCTGGCGGCTCACCTCGAACTGCGCAACGCTATGCGCTGTTAGCATCCAGCTGCCGCTGCCCAACACTACAATGGCAGACAACAATGCAAACCAGCCACAGACTGCACACGGCACATCCAGTGATTTTTATACAAAGCGCTACGTGGCGGTGGCGTTACCAATAAAAAAACCTAAACAGCCTACTTACATAGCCCTCATGCTCCCCACGAAAAAATTTACAAATCATTTTGGGCAGTGGCCAATACAGATTTGAAAAATTTTTTCATAATTACAATGACAAAGAAATAAAATGCACACACTTATCGATACAATGTTGGTCAAAAGCTAAAATTTTCTCACAGTCCATAAAGACAGTCCTGATCATTCATCAAAGTAAAATTGCAGTGTTTTTCTCAAAGTCTGAGTAGTAAAAGAAAATGCACACGGAAGTAGTGGATTTCCATGCAGTCTTGAAGAAGTAGTGTTGTCCTTTCAACGGACATGCAGACAGGTAATGGGCCACAACAGAGCAAACCCACAGCAGAGTCAGTCGAAGTTTTAAAGAATATTGGTAGGTAGGTCGTCACAGAGTAGACCCATTGTAGTCCTGGTAGAGATTGCGGTATTGGTGGGCCACCAGAGGTGCAGACCCAGTGCAGTCCTTGTAGAAATAATGGTATTGGTGAGTCATCAAAGGTGTAGTCCCACTTCAGTCCTTGTAGAGATTATGGTATTGGTGGGCCACCAGAGGTGCAGACCCACTGCAGTACTTGTAGAGATGGCTAGCAGCCATCTGTTGCGACTGTGCAGGTGCACAATCACCATCGAAGAGTCTTGCGGAGAATATAGCAAGTCCGTAAACCACCACTTGTGCACTCACAAATTTTTTGAAATGTCCTTTCAACCAGCAATGCTGTTATCCAGACCCTTACTGAATTATTAACATACGTGCAAACACTATCATTCCCTACTTCTCACATATTGTCCATATACTATGACCAACAGAAATGTGTGCAGTGAAATGTAATTTACAAGTTACTTAATTTGATGAACTGGTGTCAATTACAATTTTATAATATAAGAATACAATAACAAAGGTACAAAATATATCATTAAAGAACATAACAATACAGATAACATTTGTAGTAGTACAGGCTTTACAAAAGAATCGAAATAGCAAATACATCAGTGTTACAAAAATTACAACATAAGTACATACACTCCTGGAAATTGAAATAAGAACACTGTGAATTTGTTGCCACAGGAAGGGGAAACTTTATTGACACATTCCTGGGGTCAGATACATCACATGATCACACTGACAGAACCACAGGCACATAGACACAGGCAACAGAGCATGCACAATGTCGGCACTAGTACAGTGTATATCCACCTTTCGCAGCAATGCAGGCTGCTATTCTCCCATGGAGACGATCGTAGAGATGCTGGGTGTAGTCCTGTGGAACGGCTTGCCATGCCATTTCCACCTGGCGCCTCAGTTGGACCAGCGTTCGTGCTGGACGTGCAGACAGCGTGAGACGACGCTTCATCCAGTCCCAAACATGCTCAATGGGGGACAGATCCGGAGATCTTGCTGGCCAGGGTAGTTGACTTACACCTTCTAGAACTCGTTGGGTGGCACGGGATACATGCGGACGTGCATTGTCCTGTTGGAACATCAAGTTCCCTTGCCGGTCTAGGAATGGTAGAACGATGGGTTCGATGACGGTTTGGATGTACCGTGCACTATTCAGTGTCCCCTCGACGATCACCAGAGGTGTACGGCCAGTGTAGGAGATCGCTCCCCACACCATGATGCCGGGTGTTGGCCCTGTGTGCCTCGGTCGTATACAGTCCTGATTGTGGCGCTCACCTACACGGCGCCAAACACGCATACGACCATCATTGGCACCAAGGCAGAAGCGACTCTCATCGCTGAAGACGACACGTCTCCTTTCGTCCCTCCATTCACGCCTGTCGCGACACCACTGGAGGCGGGCTGCACGATGTTGGGGCGTGAGCGGAAGACGGCCTAACTGTGTGCGGGACCGTAGCCCAGCTTCATGGAGACGGTTGCGAATGGTCCTCGCCGATACCCCAGGAGCAACAGTGTCCCTAATTTGTTGGGAAGTGGCGGTGCGGTCCCCTACGGCACTGCGTAGGATCCTACGGTCTTGGCGTGCATCCGTGCGTCGCTGCGGTCCAGTCCCAGGTCGACGGGCACGTGTATCTTCCGCCGACCATTGGCGATAACATCGATGTACTGTGGAGACCTCACGCCCCACGTGTTGAGCAATTCGGCGGTACGTCCACCCGGCCTCCCGCATGCCCACTATACGCCCTCGCTCAAAGTCCGTCTACTGCACAGACGGTTCACGTCCACGCTGTCGCGGCATGCTACCAGTGTTAAAGACTGCGATGGAGCTCCGTATGCCACGGCAAACTGGCTGACACTGACGGCGGCGGTGCACAAATGCTGCGCAGCTAGCGCCATTCGACGGCCAACACCGCGGTTGCTGGTGTGTCCGCTGTGACGTGCGTGTGGTCATTGCTTGTACAGCCCTCTCGCAGTGTCCGGAGCAAGTATGGTGGGTCTGACACACCGGTGTCAATGTGTTCTTTTTTCCATTTCCAGGAGTGTATATAAAAGATCAGAATAACTTTTGAAACATCAACTTCACACTTGAGCATTAGAACAAAACATAATAAATAAAGTCTAAGCATCTTTAAAAAGTAAAAAACATATTATTGATGCAAATTATATTTGAGGATAACAATATTCCTCATCATAGTGAATGTAGCTGAGTATTAGAAGAGAAAAAATTCTGTGAAACAGTACACAGAGACTGGAAGAAAATAAATACACAAGGGTACACAAACACATAGTGGGATAACACAAAAGGAAAGGACAGGGTTTGTTTTCAGGGTAACATTTGGTACTGCAGTTCAACCCAAAACTTCATTCTGTAGATCTTTCGTCGTATCTCAACATTTGTTTCCTCCAAAAAAATCCTATCCAAGCATGCTTTCTGTATTTTGTTCACATCGTCTTTCAAAAATAGTTTTTTCCACTGTACACTACTTTTTTGGCCAAATCATTTCTTATAGCTTCTCAATGCTTTTCTTCCAATTCATCATAGTTAGTTTCTTATATAGTCTACCCCCTCTTAAGCTAACTTAAACCCACTGAGCTCAGATGCTAGACTAAGGGACGAGGCAATGCAGCAGCACAAAACAATTAACACAAACAGCAATGATAAAAAAATGGAAATTGGCAAAAAAGAGGCAGCAATATTACAACTAATATAAGGCAATGCACAGCAAACAATAAAAATAATTCAGTAATAAAATTGGCTTAACCTAGTAATACAAAGTGACATTCAGTAGCACTATGCATGGCAAACAGCAGCAGCAGATGCTATAACTTATACCTAAACATAACAAAGATCAAGCAGAAAAAAATGTTACAGTAAACATGTTTAATACCTATGTCACATCTTAATCACGATAACATACGCTAGCAGATAAGTTACCAAATCGTTAAAAATTAACTATACATTTTCTGTGAGGGGAAATGTCTATTTGTTTTCCTCCTTTTTTACGAAAATACATCATAAAATTATTCTTTACTGGGTCTGTAGACACAAAATATTTATATTAGTACATGTATTAAATTTCACTTTAACCAATGTTGCAGTGCAGCAAGAAACTAGATATTAAACAAAATGAGCAAATATAAAGCAACGTATGAAACGTCATTGACTACGCAAATGGCGTCTCCAAAGGCAAAAAAATTCTCTCAACTAGAAAGACAATAGATGTAAAATGTTTCTCATCATTTAATTAGGCATTTTAGTAAATATCATAAACTAAGAACTCCGCAGTATAATCATATGTTTTCAAGTTTGAGGGTGTCGTATTTACGATGCTTTCTACAAAGGAATGTCAATAGCGAGGATAATGGGCCTTTTTTTTTCTTGTGCCTCAGAAAGGCACACACTAATGGCTTGTTTACAGGTGGCTGTCGCGCAGCTGGGTGCCCACGACGCATTACGTGCAGGTGGTCACTTAACTTTCTTGCAGAAATATTTACGACACCAGTTTCCGCTACAGTGGCAGTCACATATAAAAATATTTTCACAGGTTGAGAATTTGCATTACAAATGTGTAGAAAATAAAATCCTATAAATATAATAGTATCCAAAAAATTTTCGTCGGCATTGTAATACAATCACGCATTTACATACATTTCATAACTCTTGAAGTGCGATTCTTGGTTTCCAACAACCTTTTTCACAAACCAGAGTCCCTAACCTCTACTCATTATTTGTTACCTTTTTCGTCGACACTTCTTCAATATTCCATCATAACAGATACGTAGCATAATCAAATAACTCATATAGCATCAGCTTATTGATCATAAACATACCGCAACAGCATAATACACATAGTCATCGTAATAATGACATCATAACACCTCAGTCAACTCTCTAAATCGTCGTAGCTTCCTCCAATAATTTCAAAACCTAAAAAAAATTCTCTGCTCATGTCAAAAGTGTCAACTACCTCAAACGTACTTTAAAAATCATGATCCCATACCAAATACATCATTCAAAGCTCTCATAGTATAACAATGGTTCCGAAAAAATATGAACTGTTCACAAAGTACAGACAAATACAATTTCATAAGTGTGACGTTATCCAACGGTGTAATTACGTAAACATCTGTCACTGACGAAGTAAAATAAATGTTTGTCTCTCTCAGTTAAATGACCAGATAGCTGTGTAATTTATGTTTTAGAGAAATATGCTACTGATGTGTAAAGTTGTATAAGTAAATACCATATTAGCTAGGGCTCCTTGTGCTTGCCAAACACATGGTACACAAAGTAAGCGTGTACCCCCTGAGGATTAACGTAATTATACCCTCAGGTTTTACAGATTACAGCAATGGAATGAAATGTATCAAGAAAAACTTTCTTTTTAATTCAACAATCTTGATAAATAAATGGTTTAAGTACCAAATTAATCACTCAAATGCTAGCCCTGTAATGCTAAATGTGCGTTTTGCTGTAAGATAATTCTGTGGAACTGTCGTAGTTATCGTCCTCTGTAAGCAAAGTTCTGCTGAATCAATGTACTTACCTCATCATAAACGAAAGTGAAATGCTTTCCGTATAGATATCGTAGTTATTACGTACCTTACCGTGATCAAGAAAGTACTATAATGTAACATATTGTTGTGCTACGATAAAGGCTGTCTCATTGTAGCTATACCACAAAAGTTACTACTAAAACATGTTTTACTTTCCAGAATAATACAGAAAAACTGTGCAGATATAAAACAGATACACCGCAAAAGCAACAATGTAAATCGTGTCACATATTAGTAGCGTCATGATATAATCGTGTAGCTATCAGAGAAACCAAATGCTAAGTCATCTTTAAGCTCACCGAATGTACTTCAAATAAAGAATGTATTTTCAAGTAAACCAAAATGTTGCATTAAAATCTCATTAGCAGTATATGTTCTAAGTATGTGAGCCTTATGGTCGTTACGTAATCGTGCAACTAACAAGCAAGAATGTACACACACAATAACACTGTGACGTCTGTTCACTATAACAATGCACTCGTAAATACTGTCTAAATAAGTTCTCTAAGTTCTAGACTGGATAGTTAACTTCAAAACATTGTTGCATGTTAACAGATTCTTAGTCTGACAAAGTATACTAGTGACATGATGTGAACAGCTTTATGGCAAAGACAAAGTTAAAAAGCAGATTATCTTTCAATAAACGGTTTTACATGTGAAATGTGGTGTAAACCTTTTACCCTTTTAGAGTACTCAGAGTTTGAACTTGAATGCAATTATCATGCGGTATACGTCGGTAAAGAATACTGGAATTTTTCTCAAGGTTAGCGCCTATGTTATTTTTCTCTGAGCCAGCCGGCGCACGCGGCTGCCTGCGGTGCGAGTCATTGTCTGTCTCTTTGTTGGCGCGCGTCGTTACTGGGATTAGGAGACCTAACTTCTACAAATTCACCTTGCCGAGAGGGCCCTCTCCTGTAGGAATCCCGTCAGTTATGATGCAATTCAGGTCTGTCATTTTGTCGGTAGATTCAACAGTTTCTTTCTTGTCGGCCACGTGGTGGAGAATTACTCCCTGAATCGTAATTGCGCGCTGGACCGTTGCGTCTGAAAATATTCTGTCTCCCGTGATAATAATAATAGTTCTGGTTGCCATATTGTCTGTTTCTATGATTGTCTCTGTCATGTTCATTACTACGGAAATACGATCTTTCTCTGTAACTATTATTCTGCCAGTGGTTTACATACGGGTGGTGTCTGTTTCGGTCATGATTTGTGTTGTGAGAATAGCCTTGTCGTGTCCAGTTGTTTTTTCTTTCATCGTGGAATTGCGACGGATATGACCTGTAATTATTGTGCTTCTGTTTTTGCGTTCCGTGATTGTCAGTGTCAATTTCCAGTTCTTGTAAGAGTCGCTGAAAAGCTTCAATGTCGTCTTTGCAATGTGGATGAGATCTGTGGGGCTGTATGGGTTTGAAAGATATTGATTCTTATGTAACATGTCTTCAAAATATTTCACAAGACTTGAAAATTCAGATTGTTCGAAATGTTTCATCATTATGATGCCATATTTTACTCGGTCTTGTGTAGCTTGAGACCAATATGCTAAGAGGAAGGCATGGTAAAATTCTCCTTCACTGTGGCAATCGTGAATAATTCTTACAGCTGGTTCATTCTCTAAGTAGCCACACATAAATTCTAATCTGTGCTCTAGTGACCAGTTGGGAGCAAAACAATGAGAGAATTGATGGAGCCACGCTTGTGGATGAATGTCGTTGCCAGAATTCTTAAATGTTTTGAATTTACGTGTAGTAATGAATAGCTTGTAGTCAAAATCATTGTGTCCGCGGGTCGCATGTCAGTCACTGTTACGTCGTTTCGGCGGTCCCATCTCAAAATTCGGTGTACTTTGCAATTTCTTTCATAATCTCCAAGGTGCCCTGTGTTATTATTTTGTGGCAGTTCCGTATTTTTATGTCCCTCTTCCCGTATTGGAGTGCGAGTGTCCTCTGAAATATGTAATTCTTGTATTACCTGTGTCAGCTGATCTTGTACTTCCCGGATTTCTCTTTGGTGTTGCGTATTAATTTGATTCTGATTTTGTTTTAATTTCCTAATTTGTTCGAACTCTTCTGTGTCATTAAAGACTACCGGTTTTGTGTCATTCAGATTATCATCTACCTTCGTACATAAATTATTTAGCTGATCTGAAAGTTCAACTACTTTCTCTGATAATGAACTAATGTCCTCCATGTGTCTTTCTGAACCAATTTTCAGAGTATCTACTGCGTCCTTTAAGTTCGCTTGAGTTTTTGCAAGTTGCGTAACTGAATCGGTAGATGCAACTGAGTCAATTTTAGCTTGCAAGGTCTCATGATTTTCATGAACAATAGTTTGCAGTTCTTTTATGGCTGCTTCCTGATTCTGTAATTCATTTTCATGCCGCGAAAAAATAGGTTGGAAATGATCAAAAATTTGTGTTTTTACATCATTACAGACTTTTTGACATTTCGATTCGATTTTATGTAATTCAGTAGTTAAATCTTCAGGTGTTTGTTCAAGTGTATGTTCCACTGAGTCTAACTTTTGAAGCTTTTGTTCCATTGCGTCTAACTTTTAAAGCTTTTGCTGTGTTTGTCTCTGATTTTGTTCCATTGTGTCAAACATTTGAAGCTTTTGCTGTGTTTGTCTCTGATTTTTTTCCATTGTGTCTAACTTTTGAAGCTTTTGTCCCATTTTTTGCATTAACTGTAATAACAATGCACTGCTGTCTGCAACATGTTCCTTAGTGCTATTCGGCAATGCATTTGAACCGGCAATATTCGCAGTCTGAAAAACAGAAAATGTGTCTTGACTTATTTGAGAAAGCGGTGAGGACGCAAAACCTGAATCTACAGTATTTGCAAGAATGTGTCCTGTCATTTCAGAATCCTGAGGCGAGCTGTTGCCGACTGATCGATCGATAGTTGTTCCCTGTTCACTACTTGTTTCACTGTCTACACCATTGTTTGCAGCCCGCTCCATTTCCCTATGTACAATTACCAAATTACTACTTTGAACATTAGTTAATTCATTACTCGGTGGCGCTAACACACTGCTTTCGTCTTCACTGTCATTTCTCAGTTTACTTTGGAGCCTAGTATTACGTTTTTCACACGCCATTATTGTCACAATATTTCACACGACAACACAGAAAAAAACAATTTGAAGAGCAAAAATAAGAGAATACATTAAGACAGAAAATAATATCTAGTTATTTGCAAGCGCAGCTGCGAAATACTTGGTGCAACTCTACATGCATGCTACAACTGTTTTACTGTACAACAATGAAAGACTACAACTACAAAGGAGATTCTCTCTACAATTACATACTAGCAATAAACGAAACCTACACTAATTTCACAAACTACAAAAAAATCAGAAGATTCCAGGTTCGAATCCTGGCAGGGTCGCCATACGAAACGTCCCCTTAGAAAAATTATACAAGACTGTGCTTAAACTGACACACAATATTTTTAGCGCAATGCAATCTGACTTCCAAAAATCCCTACGAAAGAATGGCCCTGACTAACATTAACCTATATGTTTCACAAATCACTTACCTCACAAAAATCTTCGTTACTCGAACTACTGCAATACAGCGAGCGCCACTACCGCCAGCTAAATAAAAGATTCAAACTACGGAAGTCACTAACTACAGAGGCACAGTTAGCAAATGAAAGATTTTAATAGAGAACAAACAATGTATTTACCTTAATAGTCATAATATATATATCAGTTCGTGACACCAATTCTTGCAAATTTCAAAACTCCGCCATCTCTGTCCCCACGTCCACCACTGCTGGCGGCTCACCTCCAACGGCGCAATGCTACGCGCTGTTAGCATCCAGCTGCCGCTGCCCAACACTACAATGGTAGACAACAATGCAAACCAGCCACAGACTGCACACGGCACAGCCAGTGATTTTTATACAGAGCGCTACGTGGCGGCGGCGTTACCAATAAAAAAACCTAAACAGCCTACTTACATACTGTGTACGAACATGGAGTTTAGGTCACACTATGGTATTAATTATAGATTGTTCTCTTGGCAGATCCTCGTTATAGGGATCCACTTGTTGACATTCTGTTCTCTACTGGTACATTTACTCGCTACTGCATGTTTTGCTTACGCTCAGTGCTTTATATATTAAGATAAGGAAATGAACTGCTATAATTCTACGAACGACATTGGTACGAGAAACTTGATTCAAGTCGCATGAGCTGGAGGTTTTATGGAAGCTGTATAAATTTATGATAATAGGAAGGAAACTAACGGCATGACATACCAACACTAGGTTTAGACCATTGACAGTTATTACACTGCATTCTTCGTGAGCAATTGAAATAGCAAGTGACACTTGACACAAGAAATACTCCACATGTTTGCTTCTGTTTTGCCATGATTCTTGAAGTGGTGTACACACTGTGAATTATTACGATCATTCACACTCCGTACTCGTACTTACTTACCGAAAATTATTCAAACTATAGGCTGTTAGAGGTCATGTATGCATTTCTTTTATTTAATGTTGGACAAGGTAACCAAAATGTATTTTATAATTCATAATGAGTGGAAGATTTGGGTCAGATGGATTACACAGAGGTTGTGTGTGGACATTATGTCTTTGGATTGTATGGGATGATGAATTGAAGTTTGCACTAGGATTTTATCTGTACTTGTTCGAGGAGACTGACTAGAAGAAAGAGTTGTTATGGAAGTGAAACAATATTGGCGATAAGGTTTATATGTATCGACGTATTGAAGAGGTATTACTGAGGTATTGAGATTGTGTGAAGTTGATGATTATTGGAGTTTTGGTGGACAAGAGGTAAGGTAAATGATATTGATGATAAGGTTTATATGTATCGACGCAAGAGGTATTATTGAAGTATTGAGATTATGTGATGCTGATGATTATTCGAGTTTTGGTGGATAAGAGGTAAAGTAAGTGAGGAGCATTTTTTTTTTTGTTTATATGGAACAAGGAGGATGAAGATGGCAGACTAGAACACTAGAAGATTGTCTACACACACACACTTTGTTAAATCAATAAGCAGTATATATATATATATATATATATATATATATATATATATATATATATATATATTTGGATAAAGGAAGTGTTTGCATATATCATGGCACACTGACAGTTGCTCAGAAAAAGTTGGCTTGGCAAACATTGGTCTTGACATGATGACTATGATGTTGACTAACTATTATTGACTGTTATACACTGTACCACCTACTTGATACACCTATTGAGCATCAAATTTTGACAGAATTGCATTTACACAGTTAACACTACTTAATTACACAGTAGTACTTAAATGTGCATGAAAGATGAGTGAGTGTGTTTAGTGTGTTTTCCTTTGTAATCCCAAATAATTGGTACCGACTTATCTCCTAAATATTATTTTACTTGTTTGTTGTGGCTTGCACTGACACCCATAAATTTTATAGGTTTACTGACATTTGTGTTTTTGTAATAGTTAATATGACAATTATCTGATATCATTTGTGTGTTTGTTATAATTTGTATGTTTAGTGTAAGAGCATTGATAATAATTTTGTAAAAGCAATTGTGTGTGCATTCAAACTGTTGTTCGTGCTTGCATCTGTTCGTCACTGATGAAGGCCACTTGTAAATGTTAAATTTCTGCTGATAAACTCTGATGAACTGTCTAATTAGTGATAGTGAGTATTATGGACTGTTACCTGCACCTGTTCAACATTGCTGGATACCACTGATGGACTGCTTCTACTGGAATGATGTCACTTGTTGCTGTCTGCACCTGTTCAGCATTGCTGGGTGCCACAAATAGAACTACATCTACTGAGATAATGTTAATTGTTTTTGTCTGCACCTGTTCAGCATTGCTGGGTGCCACTGATGGAGCTGCTTCTACTGAAATGATGTCACTCGTTGGTGTCTGCACCTGCTCAACATTGCTGGGTGCCGCAAATAGAACTACATCTACTGAGATAATGTTAATTGTTGGTGTCTGCACCTGTTCAGCATTGCTGGGTGCCACTGATGGACTGCTTCTACTGAAATGATGTCACTTGTTGCTGTCTGCACCTGTTCAACATAGCTGGGTGCCAGTAATGGAACTGCTTCTACTGAAATGATGTGACTTGTTGCTGACTGCACCTGTTCAGCATTGCTGGGTGCCACTGATGGAATTGCTTCTACTGAAATGATGTCACTCGTTGGTGTCTGCACCTGCTCAACATTGCTGGGTGTCATTGATGGAACTGCTTCCTACTGAGATAATGTCACTTGTTGGTGTCTGCACCTGCTTGCCATTTTTGCTGCTGATAAAATGTTATGAGACTGCTATTTGCACCTGTTGACCATTGCTGGGTGCTACTGCTGGAACTGTCAACTACTCTGAGGAGTCCTACTTGTTTATTGAACTACTGAAAGGATTATATGTGAATATTTGTATAAACTGATATTTTTGTGTATTTACAGTGTATGAAATGTTATGAGACTCTTACCTGCACCTATTCGTCATTGCTGACGCTATTGATTGAATTGTTTAACCACATGATACTTGTCTAAACTATTATGTAAAATCACATGTATGCTAGCATTTGTATTCCTTACTGTATTTTACATATTAGGTTATTGAAGGGTCAGTGCAAAGCCAAAATTTATTTAATTATGTGGTATTTACTTATTTAATATTATCTTCTATTTTGTCTGTATTTCTTTTTGGACGAATTTGGTGGTATTTTCACCACCAATGCTAGCAAAAATACCATCAAATTCTAGCCCGTGGAGGAGGGGCATATGAAAGGTGGCTACACTGAGTCACAGCGCCAGAGATTGCGCCAAAGAGTATTATTGTTCAGCCGCCTCCACTGGCAGTTGCCACTGAGAAGTTGCTGAGGCCTGTAGTAGTTCTGAGGTTGGCGTGATCTGTACTTGTTGAGACGTCGATAGAGTACTAGTTGTTCTTCGATTGGGGATGTTGTAATGATCAAAGTGTATTTTCCGCGAATATATATGAAGGTAAAGAATTTTTTTTTTATTTCAGTCCTAAATAACAATGCCTCTTGGTCACAGGTTCAGTCAACAAAGCATCTGCCTTGTGTTCATGTATTAGAGTGTAATTCTGGTTTCGATGTGCAATCAAAGTTTTTTTTTTTAATACGTCATTGTAAATGGCGTTTAAAGCATCTTGTCGTATTGAGGAAGAACCGTGCCAGATGTGTACGTTGAATCACACTTCCACACACAGAACAGTTACACTTGTGTTTTGTTGTTTCGTAGCTTTTATAGTTGCGGGGGACTTAATTAATTAATTGTGTTAACGCAAATTTCCTTTCATTCTTTGTTTGTTATTCTATGGAGTCAGATTGCGTACTAACATTATTCAGGGCCAATCGGTTACGAGACTGCGTAACCGGACACACAGCGACAAAAAATTAAAATTATTTGCATTATATTTAATTAAGCCCCCATGCTGTGTGTATTGGTAATATAAACTGAACTAATTTACAAGAACGTTGATCTGAAGGTCGTTAGTTATATTATAATACAAAGTTATGCCGTTTTAGAATTCCTCATTATGATCACGTGTTTTACGAGGTAAACAAAATACACGTATTTCCATCTTCTTCACCTGTTCACTCTAGATGTTAGGAGTGTTGTGTGTGTTTTGTTCCTCAGAGTAAGTGGTCCTCAGCCTGCCTTATGAGGGAGGACGTACAATTATGGTGCAGCACCGCTGGTGCAGGTCGCCGGCACACCAGTCTGGCTCTGATAAACAATACCGTTGCGAACTTGAAAGAAGCACTGGCCCATTTACCAGGTAGCTGAAACTGCTTCACTGGAGAGCGTGCGTCCTTCTCTCTCTAGGTGTGGGTGGAATCACTCGTGCACACGTGCTGATAAACGTCTGGCCACCTAGACGCGTGTGTTGCAAGCACAGGCGCACAGTACAAGGCTGAGGTGCAGCTTGTTAAGGCGAGACATCAGCGAGGATGCCATGGCGGCACAGTGGCCTTTCCCGCCTGTACGTGGCACTTCTTTTAGTGTTACGGTTTCGGCAGACGCTGCTGAAAGTCCACTTATCAGGCGGAGCATGTAGTGGAAATATCGGGAATAGCAAACGGGAAGCAATAGAATGTGTTGCAGTTAAGTGTGAAAGTGAGATCCGTAATTAACTGATAGTAACAAGAGCAGATCGTGAATGAAGCGTCAGTAACCTTTTCAAAAGGCATGTCTCGACTAATCTGACGATTAAACCGATGGACATCACACTCATCCATGCCCGAGGCAGGATTCGAACCTGCTACCGTGGCAGCCGCGCGGTTCCGGACTGAAGCGCCTAGAACCGCTCTGCCACCGAGGCCGGCTGAGGATGAACGCTGGTGAAACAATAATCAAGATCTCGCAAAACCATTGTATATTTTGGGCGAACTTGATACCTGAATATCAACGGTGCGAAACAAAACACATGAAAAAAAAGCACTAGAACGTGAGGTGTATGCAAATGTCATTTTGTATTTTGCTTATAATCTGTAGATCTTTTCACAGGCCCCTTATGTAAACAGAGTGTCATATACGGGGTTTAGTATCCAACAGAATTTGTTCCTAGCGCTTTTAAGCCATTTAAGGATGTACTTAAAAATCTTCAAGCTACATTTTAATCCTTATTTGATGTGTGACCTCCCACGGGCTTACCAAAATTCTGTGAACTGTACGAGCAATAAATGAAGTAGTTTTACAACAGCCAAAACAAAGACATCATCTCATACTGGCAATAAAGTATATAAAAAGTGTCCATTCGGGACATATTGTGTGATATCCGAGGGTCAGTTGGCTATAGAAGGAAAGTCCGCCGCTTGTGGTTTCTCTGTACTGTTCTCGCTTCCTGTGCACGGGGTCCTGGGTTCGGTTCCCGAGATGCCTGGGTGTTATTGTGTCGTCTTCACTATCACCATTCATCCCCATTACGGTCGGAGGAAGGCAACAGCACACCACCTCCACTAGCACCTTGTCTCGTACGGCGGTGCGCATCTCCCGCATCGCTCCCCTACGCTCTGTGAGGGAGTATGGGACTTCATTATCATCACAGAAGGAAAGACAGAGAACCGAAGGGGATGGATCCGGAATATGAAGCTAAGGAAGGAACCAGAGGAAGGGATTCACATAACACATAGCGAGCTAGTTTGCGCGAGGTCGCACGAGCGCACAGCTTAACGATCGTCGCCTTTGTACTTCGGTTAGTCTCGGTGTGGTTTTTTACGGGTTTTGCACAGTAGGCAAATGTCGACAAGGTGCCTAGTTCCCACCTCAGATAAAAAAGTCCACGGATATAATACGAACCCACACAGAGCAACGCCTACACAATTCGGACGTCCAAGGGACAACCAGCGCTTACAGAGAAAGGAGTGGTGTCTAGTCTCGGAACTAAAATCGAAAACTTAAATGCCTAAATATTACGTCTACGGTAGCCCAGCAACAGCGAGTCATAAAAACATAAGTGTGGGGGATATTTTTCGCCCGTATGCTAGTTTACAAGCGCTAACAGATTGCTTTTGACCTCCGACCTTGGATGGTCCGTCATTCCGGTTAGTCCGACCATGCTCAGACTCGCGAGCCTGTGCGGACTTGTCACTGACTGGACGCCTGTAACGCCACTGTTGCGGTGTCTATCGCTGTGTATATTGTTATACTGCACGTTATTGTGCAGTTTCATCCTTTGTTGGGATTAGAAAATTTCTTTGTTTGCTTTATTCCGTGTTCTCTACAGTACTTATTACTGTAGGTTCATTGCGTGTACAGTTGTCTGTTTTCCAACATGTCTGGATTCAAAAGTAAACTCGTAACTCTTTCACTAAATGAAGAATTAGCAGTGCTACAAAGACCGGGCAAAGGAGAATCGCTCCAAAAAATTGCAAAGGAACTGAATGTAGGTGCTACGACAATAAAGGATTTGAGGAAGAATCTCAAAGACATTGAATCCTATACAGTTACGATTGATGGTGAAAACACTGAAGAATCGCAAAACATTAAAACGGCCTGAACTTGAACTGCTTGATAACGCATTTTGGGTGTGGTTTTGTCAAGGAAGGAGGAAAGGAACTTCAACATCCAGGCCAGTTTTCATAGAAGAAGCGATAGTTTTGCACAAAAAACTGGAAGCCGAAAGTAAATTTACTGCTAGTGAAGGCTGGATTGATCGCTAGAAATCTCGTCATGGTGTCCGATTTGTTTCTATTTCCGGTGAAAAACTGTCTGCCGATGCCGCAGCTGCCAAGGAGTTTTCTGTTAAGTTTCAAAAAATTGTAGAAGAGAATGAACTGTTACCCCGCCAAGTGTATAACATCAACAAGACAGGGGTGTACATTAAAATATTGCCAACAAAAACGCTCGCAGCTTCAAGTGAATCCGTGGTAGGAACGAAACTTATAAAAGATAGAATAACAGTCATTCCTTGTAGCAACGCAGATGGTATCCACAAGCTCCCCATTGGCAAATCTAAGAAGCCAAGGGCTTCAGAAATATAAACTTATCTTCCTTGCCGGTTTATTATTGCAATATAAATCTGCTTGGATGGACTGCAACATTTTTAAATCCTGTTTTTTTTACGAGTTTGTGCCATCGGTCGAAACAGACTTGAAGCAAAAAAAATCTGCCTGTTCGTGCTCTACTGCTGTTGGATAACGCACCATGACATCCATCTGAGGAACACTTTGTGAAAGGGGACATAAACACTCTCTTTCTGCCTCCTAATGTGACCTTACTCGTCCAGAATGTTATCGAATGTTAAAAAGGCGATATCGCAGAGAGTATAGCAGCTCAAACTTGGAAAAATCTGAAGGAGGTCATAACTTTTTTGTGGCAATGAAATCCCTGAACATCAAAGATGCTATCTACACAATGGCTGCAGCATGGGTGAACTGAAACCTGGCACATTGCGGAAATCGTGGCGTAAGCTTTGGCCATAAGTTATGACTGAAGATGAGTATACCGAAGATGAGCAAAACAACGACGCACTGGAAATCTTAAAGGATCTAGAAACTCTGAAGCCGAACGTCCCTGCCAATGACGGTGAAGAGTGGAGTGGATCAACGAATGTGGCAAAGACTGTGACGCTTTTGAAGAGCTCAGTGACGACCAGACTGTTTCCTCTGTGAGTGAGGGCTCGGACGGCGAACACGAGCCTCCCACCCGGATTTCACACCACGATGCAAAAACGCTTTTGACATCGCCCTTCAGTACATCGAGCAGAATCCAACTTCAAACTCCAATTGACGTCTTGTGGATAAAAAAAATGGAGGGACACTGCAGCTAAATCTAGAGTAACATCTACTAAGCAAAAAAGTATCACTGACTTTTTTTCCAAGTAATTTGTTTTCGTTTTTACTGTAAAAAATGCATATGGTGTAAAAATTTTTTAGTTTATACATACATTAGTTTATTTCTTTGTAAAAAATTTCTTTTTTATATACAGCGCTATACACATTTTTTAATTTACAGTATATATCGTTTATACGCTATTAAGTACAATACAGTACTGTATTTCGTTTGTCGTTTTTCCTTTTAAAACCAATACATATTATGGTGTGTGTAGACGTTTTTTAGTTAATATGTTGTTTAACACTGTGTAAAAAACATCTTTTTATATAAGTTAGACGTCTTTTAGTTCTTAAATAGTTTAATTTTTTGTACTAAATGTCTTTTTATATTTTTGCAATTAATATTAGGTTTTTCGGATAATCCGACCTTTTTTCGTTCCGACCATGGTTCCGGCCCCGAAGAGACGGATTAGAGGGGTTCTACTGTAGTATGCGTTTGATTAACGTTGCAGTGGCGTATAATATAGAGATATAACATCCGAAATGCAATTTGAAGGCGTAGATCATAGGTCTGGTTACTGTTGTCTTTTGTATTTATTTGCGTTTCACACTACTCGAGGTAATGTGTAACCAAACATTTCG